>NW_020837969.1:5772849-5777332 GCF_003676395.1 Aethalodelphis obliquidens
TGTGGGATCTTCCTAGACCGGGGCATGAACCCGCGTCCCCTGCATCGGCAGGTGGACTCTCAACCACTGCGCCACCAGGGAAGCCCTGGATCTTTTTTTAAGTCTCTCTGTAGTTTAGTTTTCATGTTTTCAGCTCTTCTTTTCTTCATAATAGATTGGGCTATTAGGTCCATCCAAGGCTCATTTTTAAAAATATTATGTTCTTTATTTCTAAAAGTTGCATTTGTCCCTTTTACATCTTTGTGCATTTTAATAATAGCTGATGTAAATTTTTGTTTGCTAATTCCATTGTCTCTGGCACTTATGACTTAAGGGTCTGCTGTGTTGAACGATTTTCCTTCTGGTTTTCATTTTTAGGAATCACTCACTGGATGTCAGAAGTCGTGAGTGTTTGGATTTTGCGTCTTCCATTAAGAGCGCTGAAGTTTGTTTTAGCAGGAAGCTAAGTTACTTGCAGGTCAGCCTGATCTTTCTGGGCTTGCTTTTAAAATTTGTTAAGGTCTGTTTACAGTTGTCTTTACTTTAGGGCTGGTTAAGCCCTGGTGCTTAGACATGACCCTTCCAAGGTGTCTACTGATTGCTTTGAGCCTCAACAAGGATTGTCTACTGTGGCTTTTTGAAATTAAAAAACTCTCTGCACTTTGTTCAGCATGTGTCTCCCTGACTGTTGTTCTATATAGAATAGTGATTTAGAGCAAGACCTCTTAAGCTGATTGCCTGGGCTCCCATCCCACCAGTTGTCATGGGCTTTTGACCCAAGAATGTAACCCCTCTGTCTTAGCCTGTTTGGGCTGCTATAACAAAATATCACCAAGAAGGTAGTTTATAAGCAACGGAAGTTTATTTCTCACAGTTCTGGAATCTGGAAGTCTGAGATCAAGGTGCCAGCATGGTTGTGTACTGGGGAAGGCTGTCTTCTGAGCTGTAGACTGCCGACTTCTCACTGTGTCCTCACATGGTGGAAGGGTCTAGGGAGCTCTGTGGGATTTCTTTTATAAGGGCCTTAATCCCATTCATGCAGTCTCCACAGTTATGACTCAAGCACCTCCTACAGGCCCCACTTCCTAATAGCATCACCTTGGGGTTTAAGATTTCAACGTATGAATTTGGGGGACACACAGCCATTCAGACCATAGCACTTTCCATGCTTCAGTTTCTTCATCTGTAAAAATAAGACACATTATGATACCTACATCACAGGGTTGTTGTGGGTGTAAAATGTATTAAGACATGTAAATCTCTTAGAATACTGATTGTAAGTGCTCAGTAAGCTTTGAAAACTATTACCAAAACTTTAATACTCTTATTAAACGTAGGATATTCAAAATTATTTTATTGTACAGGTGTGTTTGTGTGTTTATATAGTGATTCATGTATGTATGTATTGTGTATGTTGGTTATTGAAACCTCAGGCATAGGGTCTGGGTTGGCAGTGGAAGGGGTTAAAAACTGCTAATTTAGGGTTGCCAGTTTTTTTTTTTTTTTTTTTTTTTTTGTGGTACACGGGCCCCTCACTGTTGTGGCCTCTCCCGTTGTGGAGCACAGGCTCAGCGGCCATGGCTCACGGACCCAGCCGCTCCGTGGCATGTGGGGTCTTCCCGGACCGGGGCACGAACCCGCGTCCCCTGCGTTGGTAGGCGGATTCTCAACCACTGCGCCACCAGGGAAGCCCCGGGTTGCCAGTTTTTAAATTTTAGCTATTAAAATAAAAATTGAATTTCAGATAAACAACAATAGTTGTTTAGTATACGTGTGTTACTTACATTTTAAATGTTAAATGTTGCATAGAACGTAATTACAATAGAAAATCATTTGTTATTTATGTACAATTAAAATTTAGCTAGGCATCTTGTGTTTTATCTGGCATCTGTAACTGCTATCCATGAGCAGAGGAAGGATGAAAGCAATCTTAACCTTTAGACCAACCTAAACTCAGGCTTCAATAAGGGTTACATTAGATAATATTTATTCAATGTTTCTCTCTGCCTCAAGTTCCTCCTCTGTAAAATGGGCACAAGGATACTGATTACTGCATAGGATGGCTGTGTGGATTGAGATAGGAGAAATAAGTGGTTAGTCTGTGCCTGTCTCAATCTAAGTGCCCAGTAAATACTCACTCTGATGTCAATGACTGTAATAATGACGATTATACCAAGACAGTGATTACTACTCTTACTGTTTGTTTTCATTGTTGTTTTTGATGGTCTTAAAATTAGATATGATTTTCTGTTTCAAGAATCTGTCAATTTAGCTAGGAAGAGTAAATACCATCACAATAATGGATAATTCATTTATAAAATTCTGTGCCATGCATTGTCCAAATCTCAAATGTTAAACCACATAGTTATTTATCAGAGTACCAACTGTCTAATAATACATCCTACCAGAATTATGTAATATTAACTGAGAAGAAAAAGATCTATGTTTGGGAAATAGTTGTACTGGCTTCGCTCTTCGGTATGTGGGAGGACTGGAATGCCCATTTTATCTGCAGGACAAGTGCCAGGATTCTTGATAGAAGTTTCGAATTATTTGAATAGTTTTTATTCTGAAGAATTCAAAGGGAGTAAAATGAAGTTCAGCGTTAGAGACTCAAAAGAACCTCACCAAACCCCCCCCAAAAAAAAAGATTCTTTTAAAATTTAATTCAGAGTTGAGTATAATTGTCTAAATTTAGCTTGTGAAGTGCATAAAATAAGCTGTGTAATACCCAGAATGCTCCTTAGGAAGATGACTTCATGTTGAAACCTTTTTTCAAAAATAACAGAAGACAGGTTTATAAAGTTTTTTTTTTTTAAGTTTAGATTTATGCTTTTTGTCGTTGCTACGCTGTGGCTTGTCTGAAAACCTTAAAAAGAAGACTGTTTACATGGAGGTAATCTTCACGATGAGCTTCTGTTCTGTTTTTTTTTTTTATTTTGAAACTCCTGGTGCTGTTTTCAATCAGAGGCAAAAAAAGGGCACCGTTTTTACAGGGTGCTTTTATTAACGAGAGAATCTTGCCTCAGCGGAGAGTGACCGAGTGTTGTCTCTGTGTCCATGACGGGGACACCGTTCATCTCTGGAGCGCCCACTGCATGTCCAGCAAAATAAAACAGCTGCTGGCGGGGGGGGGGGGGGCACGGTTTGTGTGGAAATCGGAAAGAGGAAGGAAGTTGAGATGAAATGACTTGTAGGTTTGCCTTTATCCATAGGGAGTAGGTACGTTCCTTGGGAACAGGGGTGAGACAGACAGGTACACGGCCCTGACATTTACAGGGGAGCACACGCCTTCCTACGTGATGTGAGAGCTCCATTATACTCCGCACTCAGTGTGTCTACCTCCCAGGCACAGTGATCACATTCTGCTTTATAATTTAATGGTTTAAATACTTCTGTCTCCGGCTAAAGTGGATGCACGAGACGTGAGTAGCCTAGTTTTGTCTGTATTTACATCTGTCGCATGAACTAATAAGGTGATGTACACATGCCCAAGGCTCTGTACACATTTTTTTGAGAATTGATGGGTCGTGATAGCTGAAAGGGGAAAAATAAACAACTATGTTGACTCCTGAATACTCCGTACTCCACGTGTCTGGATTCCCCCTAAACCAAGCCGCTCTGGCACTACCTGCCTGCAGTTAATGCCACGTCCCGCAGTCCCAGAAACCTGCACCCCACCTCTTATACTGATACATGCCCCATCAACGGATGTGTTCCAGGACAACTGTACAAATGCAGAAGAGTACTATTTTATTGTATTTTAGTAACCGAATTTATCTTTGTTTAACCCAGAGTCCTACCAATAGGGACATGCATTTCAGAAAATAGCCACGGTGCAGTGGACCCTCTTAGAAGAGCCCACGAGAGCCCTCTTGGCTTCTAAGTCCTTCTGGCTTCTGGAGGCATGAGCTAATGAAGTTTTATGATGAGACTGAGCTTCCAAAATATTTTGACCGAGATAGGTGATTTCAGGCATATAAAAATGTTCCTTTTTGTTTATGAAAGCGTTCTAAATACAGAAAAGAAGTCATGGGTGTTTAGAAATTGAAGCCTGCTCTTGTGCCGCGTGTCACAGAGCTGTCATCTTTGACTTTCGTGGCTATTTCTGGGAAGGCTGTTGCTTGGAAAATTTTGTTTATTTATTTTACTTAATCACAGGCCTGAAACTATTGAGAGCTAATGTATGTTTATTTATTCCACATAAGCCTTCGACTTCCAGCGTGAGGAAGCCCTATTCATGACTCACTTCTGCATTGGCCCCCTAGTAAAGAAGGTGCTCCTGGGAAATGTATATTGTAGAGATTCCTGATAAGATGTATTGTCAGACAGCCCCACCCACCAGAATGAACCAAGGACATAACTAATTAATTAGTGTTTCCCTTAGAGCTTTGTTATTTTAATTTTGAGAGTTTGATGTTAAATAGAAATTGCTATTCTAAATCGGAGTTCTTTGGTCAGACTGCTCTATAACAATGAGTATATTGAAATGTGATGAATGGGA
>NW_020837969.1:5777432-5778377 GCF_003676395.1 Aethalodelphis obliquidens
TTTTTGCGGTACACGGACCTCTCACTGTTGTGGCCTCTCCCGTTGTGGAGCACAGGCTCCAGACGCGCAGGCTTAGCGGCCATGGCTCACGGGCCCAGCCGCTCCGCGGCGTGTGGGATCTTCCCGGACCGGGGCACGAACCTGTGTCCCCTGCATCGGCAGGCGGACTCTCAACCACTGCGCCACCAGGGAAGCCCAGTGCTCTCTTAAATAGAGCTACCTGTGAACAAAACAAGCAGTGCAGCTAATGAAGAAGCACAAGAATAAGGATTGGGAGATCTGGATCTGACTTGGGCAGATCCACAGGCTTCAGTCTTCTCTTTCAGGGGTTCACGCGTCTCTTCCAGCTAAATGCTGTAGGTTGTATTCACCAAGTATGAGTGATTCTTGGGGTTCTGTCTGGAGTGAGAGCAGAGTTCCCACAGGCTGTGGACACCACATTCCTTCTCTGTTTTTGAACTGCGGTCTGTGAACAGCACAGTGCTTCCAGAAATGATTAGACATTTCTCAGTAAAAGGAATCATCCCCTCAAAAAAGCCACCTTCTTCTGTCCCAGTAGGTGGTTTCAGAAGAGAAGCTCTCCCTCTCTTGTGTTGGTTTCCAGATTTTATATCCTGTGCACTCTACAGTAGAAACAGTTTCCATATTTGTACCCAATAGGTGTACACTTGTAAATTCTATACATATACCATTGCATTTATAAATATGTGGATGACGAAAATATTAGAATAATGAGATAAAGTCAACAGTATTTTAAATAATATTTTGTTCACGGCATAGACAGCTATTTGGTTTTACTAAAATACTGTTGTAAATGATAATATTTTTATTGTAAGCAGTGTGACTAAATAAACTCCCATATATATGAATATGGGTTAAGGCAGCGATTTAGAGCTCTGATTTTAAGTACAGTTTTTTTTTTTTTTTTTTTTTTTTTTTTTTTTT
>NW_020837969.1:5778477-5810532 GCF_003676395.1 Aethalodelphis obliquidens
CCCTGCATCGGCAGGCGGACTCTCAACCACTGCACCGCCAGGGAAGCCCCCAGTACAGTTTATTATATGGTTATTACATTTGAAATTAGTACTCCTTCAATTGGCATTTCTCTGTAAACCATAATATTTTGAATTGTTGGTATCCTCTCTATAAATGAGGTTCTCATAAACTCAGAGAAAATTTGGCTAAATGAAAAATATTCTTAATTAAATATTCTCATATTATAAAATAATAAACATGTCAGGTCAGCTATTTTCACAAATACTGTCTTTGTGCCTCAATTCAGAGTAATTTTCTTGGACAAATACGTAAAAATTTGTCAAATAAGTTGATTCTTTCAAATGTTTTATCAAATTAAGATACCATGTAATTGTAGGTCGTCTCAATTTTATTTTGATCTCATACACAATACAGAGTTATCCAGTAAAATATAGGGGCTTTATTAAAAGATTCTTCCAGAAGCCAAGCTATTCCTGAACACAGAGAATTTAAAAATTAAGTCTTGAAATCCATTTTGATCTCGCATTGTCCAACTTGTTCACTTCTTTTCTTGCTCTTGTCTATTTTTTTCTGTTCCATTTTATTCTCAGTAACTGCAATTGACCTGAAGCTTCAAAAGCCAACATTTTTGACACTCCATTTTCTGAATATTTTGAAAAAGCATTCAAAATTTAGAGATATACGTTCAAAATTTAGGGAACTTTATAAACGCACACAAATATACATAAACACACATAACTTTTGACAACTGCAGCTGTATTTTCATTAGTACAATATTGAACTAGAAACTAGGTTGGATATAATTATGAATTATAATTCATTTCAACCAATTGCAAATACATTTCTTAGGAATACGGTTTTCATTCAAAAGCTGTGCTCCAACAAAACTCGTATTCACATTATTAACATAAAAACAATTCTTTTTTGTCAACAGTGAACTTTCTAACTACAGTAGTATTTACCATAACGTTACATGTTTCGGTTTCAACAGAATGAGCTTCGAAAAGCTTTGTCCCAAATATATTAAATTAGATTTTAAAATTAAAATCAGTCTGGGAATTAAATTTAACTGAGTTTCATTTTTGTGCTTTTCTTTTTGAAGCATTTATGACACAGGATAATTTAACTGTGAAGTTCATTTGCTAAACGAACAACATACTAATAGCTTTTCCTGTGCGCACAAGATAATGCACAAAATTAATCTAGAAGTCAGGCATCTGATGTACTTGCAGTCATGCTTCACGGAGTGAAGTGTGAACACCTCCTCTGCAGCTTCTCATCCTAAATCATTGTGTTCAGGTCCAGGCTTCTTAACATAACTGCTGCCTTTTAAACAGTTACTCTTCCTCAGCAGATTGGTGTCTTCTGATTTTCATGGGGTCAGACATATTACCGTGACTCTCAGTGGACAAACACTTTGAAAAGTTACACAGTTATCCTCAACTTCTTCGAGAAATGGAAATTTGGTACTTAGTATTTTCATCGAACGTGGCCTTTAGCTAATTAATGGCAAAATGGTTCATTGCAAAAGGAAGAGCTTTACCAGAATAAGCTATATAAATAACTGTAGGTTTAATGACTCAACCACTGTAGCCCGAGTGTTGGGACGCCTCTTGGTTTGTTCCAAAGAGAAACTGCTCAGGCTCTGCTTCCTCCTCCCTTTCCCATCCATCTAACATACAACTTCTCAGAAATCCGTCTGGCTGGTGGCCCGATAGCTCGGTCCCTCTCACAGTCTTTAGCAAGGGCCACCGCACGTCTGGTCAGGACAGCACGCGACCCAAGTGGCAGCTGCATCAGATTACTTCCACCCCACCCTCCCCGCGACTCGGTCTGCCCCTACCCCTGGCATTGGGTGTGCTGCATTTGATCTTTGGTCGTACCGCATGCTGTCTTTGTCGGGAGGATTCAGTCGTATTTCATTTGGAGAGGGTCATCGGTAGAGACAGTGTCTGAAGGAGGTACTAGTTTTCTTTAGATGTAACCGTGTTTTAAAATGAGAGAGCTGTTTGCTGCACAGCACGCCCTATGCTGCTACATACGGCAGGACCAGAAGCAGGAAGTGCACAGTAGAGGACTACCCGATCCATCCTGGCTTATTTGAGTGCAGTTACTAATAGTGACAGTTGATTTGAAAAGAAAAATGCCAGGGCAGAGATGGAAGTAGAGCATACCAGGCGAACCTAGATGGCTCCCACAGACTGGGAGTTATGACCCTTGTTCACCCTCATGCTCGTCATCTTGTGGCAGCAGGATGGCTGCTGCGCTGACGGCCATGGACTCCATTCAGAAGCAGCAAGGTGAGCGGGGTGTGGGGAGGGAGACAGGGACGTATAGGAAGTACCTTCCTTGGAACCTTCCTCACGCCCAGCTCACTCCTCTGTTCAGGCGGCAGGTGTCCGCTCCCTTCTCACTGTTGAACGTCTGTTACTCTCTGAGGCAGCTCATGGCCAGAACTTGGATGCCTAACTGCAGTGTTCTTCCCCGTACACATCCCCACAGCTCTCTTCCTTTGGAGTAAAGTGTTCTTCTAAAGAAAGAACGTTCTCACATTATTCATCTTTTCGGTTGTATGGTGTATATAAATTATTCACACTACCAAATGTCAGGAACTCTAAAGACTGCCTTTGACAACACGTGTAAGATCTGTTTAGCTCAGGTATTGCTAGAGGTTCAACACATTTTTCTACAGAAAGATATTTATAAATCAGTGGCGATATGGATAATAACAGAGTATCTAGGAACTGATGCTATTATTATAATATCTTAGCTAAATGACTAGTGTGGACTGCATTGTAATTCAACAATATTGAGATAAAGATGAGCTCAAAAGTGCACTGATTAAATTATAGGGCAGCAGTGTTTTGGGGAACAGTGATGTGCTTTCCGTTTATAATTGCTAAATCAGTATCCCTTTCCATCCAAAAAATGAATAAAAGAGAGCAAAAGAAAATTAAAAGGATGGTTATAATCAGTTAGGTTGTATGTTAGGTTGATTTAAAATGACTAGTAATTAGGGATTTTGCTTAAGGGTTTACAAAAATTGTATGATGTAAGTATTACTGGTGCGGACACTCCAGTAGGTAAATGCAAAATCCCACCTCAACAGCAACACAAAACAAAGGGTAAGAAACCTGATGTAGCAAACAATGATAGGTCGTGATCAGGTACGAATATGTTCTGTAGAGTAAAATCTGTCCCCTTCTATTCTTCCATAAAAAAACGGAATTTCCAGAAGGTGTGAAACTCACTGCATACCCCAAATTAGGTCCACATGGTACTTTCTCAGGAGTTCCTTGATGAATTAGGTATTTCCTGGTCTTTAACAGGTTATGGAATATTTCATCTTCTTTGTATCCCATTTTTTCATTAGGAACAGCAGTCCTTGACTTTTTGGGAGAATCTGATTAAAATATTGAAGTTCTCCTCTCCACGTGTGAACAAAATTTCATTTTAACCATAGGCAGTTTACAGGTTTTGGAAGGCATCTGTGAACCCGTGGAATGCAGATTAAAATCCTAGCACATTGCCTGGCTAGTTAACCAAATGAATCTATGATCTGTTTGCACATTCCTTTCTTCTTTTTTTTTTAAGGAGAGAAATTAGTCATGGTTGTGTATTGTAAGTGTTCTTTTTAAAGGATGGTTTTAATTTAACCATGTTTATGATATAAAGTTAGCATAGTCTGAATGGAATCTGTGCCTGCATATCTTGGATGATTTGCAGTGTGTGTTTAATCTTAAGATTTTTTTCCTAATACGTAGTTCTGCTATCTCATGGCATTTGCAGAGTAATTGCTTTAGCAATATTGCAGAACCATTTTCACATAAATTAACTAGTGCATCTCAACTAGGAAAGAGACACTCATCTCAGAATTAGCAATAATTTCCAATTATCCCCGCCTTATCTTACCATCTTCTCCCAGGACACTCACGTGGCCCTTAAGGAGAACCTTCCTGGGGATATTTATGGAGAGATGAGTTTTGATACAGTAGCTATGAAATGTTTTCGGGCATTTCGTGATTAAACTACAAAAGCTATTTTGTTGTAGACGTGTGACGGAAGTACTACTGTAGTGCCGTGTGGCTGAATTTTTATATTTTTATTAAGCATGAATAACCACAAGGGCCCACATGAGGGAAGGTTGTTTGACAAGAAAAGCCCATTGTTAAAGCATAAAAGCTACAAACTAGATTGGTCCATCCTGCATCTGTTTGATGCCGATAATATGCTTTGAACCTCATCATTGCAACAGCTCTACCCAAGACTCTACACCAAACAGAAGTCTCTCTAAGAAACTCCTTTCCTCAACTTTCCAGTGTGTGTCTAATTGATAGACGTCATGCATGTATTTGTAGCCTTTTAATTCCTTCTCTTGATGTGTCCACCTATCATTTCTTAACTATGTTTTCAGCTTTATTGAGGTATAATTGACGGATAAAGTTGTAAGATAGTTACAGTGTAGATCATGGTGGTTTACTCTGTGTCCATACCGTGAAGGGATTCCCTCCGTCTAGTTAATTAACACACCCATAACCTCACCTGTTACTCACGTGAACATACTATGAGTGGAGACCAGGCTCTGTCTGGTAAACAGGAAACCTTTAAAGTTTGCTTCACTTTCAATGAGACTTTAACTCATGACCAGAGATGGCCAGATGTGAGAAGACAAAAGGAGAATCTGTGAAAGAAGCCTGTCTCTGCTACACGGCATCCTTCAGAGGGGTCTGGACGAGAGAGAGGTCTGAACCAGAGGGGGTGTGCGCTCTTTTACACAGAGGACGCGCCGTAATCTGGATACACGAGGAGATTCCTGGAACTGGATAGCTATCCCTTCCCTTACAGGGAAGTTCTGAGGTAACAGCAAGGTTCCAAACTGAACTGGATCTCTGCTCAGCTACACGGAGCAGCTCACCATCCTTAACTGGTCTGGCAGTGTAACCAGTGCCACATAGGCTGGGAAATGTGGTCTTTTAGTAGTGTGCTGATTCTAAGTGGGAGTTCTCATCATTTGAAAGAAAAGGAGAGAATGTGTGTTTGGTAGCAATTAGCAGTCATGGGCTCATCTATTGATTATGCCTTTTTTTTTTTTTTTTTTTGCGGTATGCGGGCCTCTCACTGTTGTGGCCTCTCCCGTTGCGGAGCACAGGCTCAGCGGCCATGGCTCACGGGCCCAGCTGCTCCGCAGCATGTGGGATCCTCCTGGACCGGGACACGAACCCGTGTCCCCTGCATCGGCAGGCGGACTCTCAACCACTGCGCCACCAGGGAAGCCCCTGATTATGCCTTTTTATCAAAGATGAAAACTTGGGCCCAATTCTTCTTTATTTACCCTTGTGTACTATTAAGTAGAAGCCCGCTCAGAAGTCTCAGGCAGACTTCACTGATGCTTCTAATTAGGGTGAGTTTTGTTGGTGATTAAAAAAATAAAAAGACCTGCTGTTTTTAAGTTAGAAATGTTTGGGTGAAAGTGTCAATTGCTATTTATAGCTTATTCTAACTCAGTCTCTTTTTGTACGTGGGTCTTACTCTGTCACGAAGGTGAAGCCTAGATTTGAGGATCACGTAGACATCATAAGTAACTTTTATGATGCACAAAATGTTTAGAAGTTCCTCAGCAGAGAGCCATTACATGCAATTAGACTGCCAGAGACCTCATTCTTACAAGACAGATCACTAGAAGAGTTGAATTTTTAAAATAAGTGGTGGGCAACAGTCCTAAGCAGATATTTTAATTAATTATACAGTTATTTTTAGATGTACTAAAAGTGTACCCCACCATATCCTAAGTATAAAAGGTGATCTTTCCACCTTCCCCAGTTTCAGATCAGTTTATTAGTATGCTCAGTTTTGCTTCAGAACATGAGGCTATAAAAATCAACAAATATGAAAAAGGTCTTTGCCTTATTTTTCTAAGATAGCTTATGAAATAGTAAGACAGATACATCTCAAGTAAAAACTACCAAAGGACATAAATAGACAATTCAAAAAAGAATGGGGATAGACGTGGAATAATTCTTTCTTGTTAATTTCAAAGCTATACTAGATAAATGATGTGCTGGAGCTTAACAAATTGCTGATGATTTAAAAATATACATTTCTGTATATTTCACATATTGCATTATAGACGTATTTTTTGAAAAAAATTAGGAAACACGGTAGGCAGCTTTCTCAGTAAACTCTGGGAAACCAAGTTAAGAATCTTTCAGTCCAAACTCTTAGGTTAAGGAAATGCTGTCTTTAGTTACAAGCATTGTTAACTCTTGCTAAACTTTCTTCCCTGTGGAAATGGTCAACAGTAATTTAAGACATTTTTTTCAGAATTTGTCTAACATCAGCATTTTTGGTTAAAGACAGGAGCCATGCCTATACCTTCTTGATATACACTAACGTTTCTTCAGAAACCGTTGAAGTATTATCTCCCTTTTTTCCCCTATTTAAACATTTTTCTTCTTGATTCTGTTTTTTTTTTTAAAAAACTTCTTCCACACGTAACTCAACAGCTGCTGCTCCCAGCACCAGTTTCATTACCTAAGCAAAACTTTGCCTTTCTTAAAAACTGACAGATTCCCAGCTTACATCCTTATAGTTTGTCCAGTGTTTTTAGAGAAAATTCAGAGCTTGCACATATGATTATCATCAAGTTTGTGTGAAATAGCTCTTCATTGTAAAGTTTCTCTTTTTCTTTTTTCCGTTTTCAGTGTCAGGGTTTTAAATTACATATGCAAAATATGCCCCCATAAACTCTTCATTGTGAGAATATAATATGTTAGAAAAAGAATTATTATAATTTACTTTTTTACCTGGTGGGATTTATTACTAAAGCATTTTCTTTTCAGTGAAGTTTAAAATGAGATAGCTGTTTTGAGTTTCATGAAATAAAGAACTAGGGGAAAAAGGATCCAATTTTTAAAAAATTACAATAACAGTATATAATTCCTTACCAATTACCCACTTGTAAGGCTACTTTGTTGTCTTTCTGTGTTGTGTTGTTTAGAAAGCTTTCCTCTCCTTGGGTTGAGGTATCTTGAACCATTTGGTATTATTTTTCCATTGCTTTTTTTTCCTGTGTTTTTTGTACCAACTCATTTCTCCCACATATTAGAGTTTTTAACTCTAATGTTATTAGATATAAAGTCTAATACAATATTAACTCTAATATAATATTAAAAAGTCACAGTTTTTAACCTGTTGTCCCTGAATTATATATATCATGATTCTTCCCCCCTTGTGCATTTTACAAATTTTGTATCAAGGAGGACGAATGAAAAAGAAACATCTGATCAGCAGATTTTTAATAGCTGCCCACACTATTATGATCTCATACGGGGACAGATAAAGTCTTGTCAGCCTTTTTTGTATTTCTTTGTGCTTGTTAGAATTACATGTATGCTACCTTTCTTTGGTCGGTATTCGTTTGCTGTCTCAAGCCCTGCCATTTCATTGTTTTGCGTATTTAGAGCTGATGTTTCATTTCTTACAACATGCAATCAACAACAGCTGCTTCTAGCAGGGCCTTACAGTGCAGGGGCCCTAAGGGCAGTGCTGAGGGGAGGAGGTGACTCATCTATGGGGGGATTAAACTGAGGAGGGCATCTTAAATGTTAGGACCCCTACAGATAAATGTGATCGATCTTGTGGAGGGCAGCCTGTAAGAAGCTGCCTGTGATCCATTCACTTGTTTTAGCTGCGAGATGACTCCCTCCACGCCCCCTGCCCAGGGAAAGGTAAACAGTCAGGTGATCCTGTCTAATTTCCTGGCTTAGTGGACTCCTGCAGACTAGTGATATTTGCCCGGAGAAAGAGACTGTTATCTCTTCAGTAGGAATGCTTTTAGCAGGATGTCCTTGGCTAAAGGATTGCCTGTATTGCAATAGGAAGTAAACCCTAGGTCTGTGGATTCATGAGGCAGGAAAAAGTCTGTCAACCACCAAACACTTTGGGGTATAGAATAAAGATATTTCATAACTTAGAAATTCCCTTCAATGTGTGTAACAACCTGTAACACGTCTCCTCCACTCGCCCGTTATTCTGGGCCAGAGAAAACACGTCCAGTGCAGGAAGGCGGGACCTGGGGAGCCACATGGGATGTCCCAGTCTTCTTTATCTGAGCCCCTTGATTGCTCTTATCCTTAAAATTATTAGTAAAGCTTGGTACTGGGAAAGAACTCTGATTTAGGGAGTCTGATTTGACAGTTTGAAAGTGTGGGCTACTTTAGATTATTACTTTTTCCCTCATGGTGTGTACACTTTCTAGACCACCTTCCTGGGTTATTTTCTGTCTCAGGGCTGCTCCTGATGTGATATCAAATGAGGGAAGCAAAATAAAACACAAGATGAGTACTGGAGTCAAGGGAGTGATGCTCAGGGCCCCTGGGTGATATGATCTATGGCTTTCTCAGGCTCTTATAACTTTCCTCTAAAATGGCAGGCACAGGAAAAACACAATGTTCTAAACAATTTGAAAGAAAAACTTAAAAATTTGCCAGAAAATGGGGTAGTTTTGGTTTACTTCCAAAGCTGATGGGATTAAGTGGCCTGTATATGTTACATCCCTGGAGCCACCCTTTCTGCTGTCTGTTTTGTGGAAAAGAGAGTCAGGGAATGCAATAAACAGAAAATTAGATTTTCTGTATCTGTACGGATGGTTGTGAATTTTTTTAAGATTTTTTGGTGTGGACCATTTTTATAGTCTTTATTGAATTTGTTACAGTATTGCTTTGCTTTATGTTTTGGTTTTTTGGCCCCGAGGCATGTGGGATCTTAGCTCCCTGGCCAGGGATCAAACCCACACCCTCTGCATTGGAAGGCCAAGTCTTAACCACTGGACCGCCAGGGAGGTCCCTAGTTGTGAGTTTTAAACGCATACTCCTCGCTGTGTATTGCAGCTCACAGGAAACAGGGAAGGAGAACCATGTGGGGAGGGATGGGAAGTGTGGTTTCCACTGGGGGGACCTCAGGCCCTGGGTCTCCGGGCGTTCTGAGGAGTGCAGTGTTGCATATATCTACTTTCTCGTTTGCTGTTTTATATTCATGTCCTCCTGTCCTTGGCTGGGAGCATTCCCAGCATTTCTCCTCTCTCTTCCCTCCCTTCCCGTCCCTTCCCCTGCGCTCCCCTCTTCTGTCTCTATTCTTTTGCTCTGAATGAATCCTGTTTCTACTTAGTGTCATCTACTTGTTTAGGTTTCAGAAACTATACATGTAGCCGCATCTCAGCATTAATTCTAATGACACATCTGACGCTGCCTCCTGGACAGTCCCAGTTTGGTGTGTGGACATCACCTAAGCCATGCCTGTCCTGGAAGGGAGCAATCATCTTCCTCTTTGCTCCTTTTTATCCCCTTCTTGACTTTTCAGTTTCCCTCTGTCATTTTTCTGGCATCTTCTCTTGAAGAAAAAAGTTCACTCACTCTTTTCATTTGATGCAATCAGTCATCTTCAGATTTTTTATCTCTTTCAAGCACTCCTTTTTTTGGTACCATTTTCATGCGTATAATCCTAGTTTGAATTATCATATTGTCTGTATGAACCTTCAAATTATTTCCCTGCTGTCAGAATATCTACTGTTTTTTTTGTTTTGTTTTGTTTTGTTTTGTTTTTTTTGCGGTACGCGGGCCTCTCACCGTTGTGGCCTCTCCCGTTGCGGAGCACAGGCTCCGGACGCGCAGGCTCAGCGGCCACGGCTCACGGGCCCAGCCGCTCCGCGGCATGTGGGATCTTCCCGGACCGGGGCACGAACCCGTGTCCCCTGCATTGGCAGGCGGACTCTCAACCACTGCGCCATCGGGGAAGCCCTCTACTGATCTTTAATCCGTCCAATTCATTGCCAAATTTATATTTATTAAACAGTAGTTTCCTTATATCATTCATCAACTCTCAACCCTTAAGTACTTCACTGTTCCGCAGTGAATAGAGTTAAACTCACTTTATGTTTGGGGTATATGGCCTGATACGATCTGTGCCAATACTCATATTAAACCTTTACAACATGATGCTAAAATGGACGTTTCAGCTAAAGTACAGGGAAGTATTAGGCCTTATGTAGTATGATCAGATTAAGGGGGAAAAACCCTCTTGACAGCAGTTAGAACATAAAAAGCGTTAGAATGACTTGATTTTTTAAAAGGGCAGCCTCTGTACTATGAGTCTCGTTCTCCTCACTTACCTCCCCTTCAAAAAAGGAGGGTTCTAAAGGCGAGCACTTGGATAGGTGAATATAGCCCTTGCCATTTGGCGGACAGGGTAGATGAGTGTCTAAGACACCCGAGAAATCTAAACGTCTAAGCTTCAGAGAATTATTTCACCGTCCCGGGTAAGCAGGGTGTAGGATATACGAGTGTTTACTATGGACCATGTGTGAGAGTGAGGCAGCAAAGGTCAAGATACATGATACCTCAGGCTCTAAAGCAGGTGTAGGCAAATTCCAGCTCTCCGGCCGAATTTCACTGCCTCTTTCGGAAAGAGAAAAATTTGAATATAGTCACAGTCATTTATTTTATCTATTGTCTATGGCTGCTTTGGGCTACAGTGACAGAGCTGAGTAGCTGCTACGAAGATCAGCTGGCCCACAAAGCCTAAAATGCTCACTGTCCCTTACGGAAGAAGTTTGTTAACCCTTGTTGACAGAGGTAAGCAGCTTCAGCAGAAGAAGCCTGGAATTGTTGCTTGACTCCTAAGTCCAGAGAGAGAAAAAAGCCGGTAACTAGACTGTGAGGGCGATCAACCTGATACCCATGGTGGTCTAGTTGAGCGACGCCAAAGATAGAGAGATTTCAGCAAGTGTGGAAAAAGCTACCTGCTGTTTGCATCTTGCATCCTGTGATGACGGAGGCTTACGAGAGTCTCATCTGAGTAAGTGTCTGCTGCTTTCCTTTTTGCTTCCCCATTCACCAGCACAGGAAGGCTGAGAAACTGGATTATTGACCAGAGGAGTGGTAACACTGAAAGGGAGAAGAGAAGGCACCTGCCCCCTTGCCCAGCTTTAAATCAGGTTCAAAGCTTTTATTATTACGTAGTTTTCACCATTTTAATTCTTAAAATTAGACTGTTTTACAACCTAAAGAAATCATGCAGTTTTTATGCTATTCAGAGTAACCAGAGAGGACACGTGGAAAACGCAAAGTTTCATCAAGGGGAAGGGGAAGCCAGGGGCATGTGGGATCAGGCCCCAATGGTTTACGAGGGTTGGTTGTTCAACATTCAGAAACTCTGTGAGCCTGTGGGTAAAGCATTAGTTGCTTGAAATTGGCCGCAGTGGGAGTATGTACACCGCAGAAATTGGTAAACGCTATAGATCAGGGCTTTTTTCCCCAGAATGTCAATTTCTTAGCACACCACTGGATGGTCACAAGCCACACTGACTACTTTGAAAGTGCAGTGGGAGACGAAATGCACCTGCTTTTCATTATACCCTATGAGTTATTCATGTTTAATGTAATGGTTGTACTTGATTCCTTTCCCTTTGATTCGTAAATACCTTGTTGTCATTTTCACTGTTCCCTAAACGTACTATGGCTGTTTCTCATTAAATATGTTGTTTAACCTATGTTATTCATGTTTATCTCTCTCAGGTCGTCCTATCCAAACCTTATCAATTTTTAAAACTCACTATAGACTCTTGCCTCTTTCTTAAATCTTTCCCATATGACTCCATTTGATATTGAATTTCTCTCTATTGCTCTTCCTTTTGTATTTGTGTTTCAGTGTATAAATATGTAATGTAATGTGCTGCGTAGCTTTTAAATTTGTGTCTTTCATGTTTTTTCTTCCCTCGCTTTTACTGTAGGCTAATGGAAAGTAGAAATCATGGCTTTTTAAATTCATGTATCAATCCCATGTTCATAGTTAGCATTATGTAAACTTATTTCTAATAAATATATTAATAAAAATTTATTCATGAATGGATATATTAAAATACTCTCCATTTAGTTACTTTCACTGTGGTATTATGGTAGATTGAGGGTCTTGGAAATTTCGCCAGCAGATGGCTGTACCTATGTAGAAAAAGAAGACCATTACAGCAAAAAATTAGAAAGCTTAACTATGTTCCCTTCCATATCAGCTTAGACAGTGAATTTACTCTCTGAACATCTGTTTTTTATCTGTGAGCTGAATTTAATAATATCTACCTTCCTAGATTGTTGGGATGATCCAATTAGATAATGCATTTGAACTCCTTTGATCGATGTTGGGTAATTAGATGTTTGCCCTGACATACAGGTGGGCCACTCAGATAAATTTCTCTCTCTCGTAATAACTCTTATTCTGGGAAAGACCTCCAGTTTAAGCTCTTCTGGATTGTTAAGGGAGGGACAAAAGTTTCTCTTGAATCTACAGGATCTCGATTGCCTTTAGCGCAAAATAATCGTCACGGTAAAGTGGCACGCTTGGGGGAGGCTTGTTCTGAGCCCCTTCAGGTGGAGTAGAGTGGCAGCTGGGCACAAATTATTTTGACTCTAATAGATTGCATGTAAAAATGATCACTAAACAAATGGAGTTTCAATTTACGATGTCATAAATATGTTATTTAGTTAATACAGTCTTTTTTTTTTTTTCCTGTATTTACTTTTTTGTATTCTTACATTTGCTCTTAACATTCAGTTCTTCCCTGCTTCCTATTGACGTCAAAAAGCCTTTCCTCGGGCTTCCCTGGTGGCGCAGTGGTTGAGAGTCCACCTGCCAATGCAGGGGACGCGGGTTCGTGCCCCGGTCCGGGAGGATCCCACATGCTGCGGAGTGGCTGGGCCCGTGAGCCATGGCCGCTGAGCCTGTGCTCCGCAATGGAAGAGGCCACAACAGTGAGAGGCCCACGTACCACAAAAAAACCCCAAAAAAACAAAACAAACAAACAAACAAAAGCCTTTCCTCTTCAGCGGTTTGGATCTTTCATTCTGAGGATGGGACTGACTGAGCATGAATACTGTGTAGATTTAGGATTCATGGAATCTCAGAGGACATAGATGTAGATGCAGGTTCATTTGGACCGTGTCTAGAAGGTCTGCTACTTCAAACAAATGAGGTGGTTTTTTTTGCGGTACACGGGTCTCTCACTGTTGTGGCCTCTCCCGTTGTGGAGCACAGGCTCCGGACGCGCAGGCTCAGCGGCCATGGCTCATGGGCCCAGCCGCTCCACGGCATGTGGGATCTTCCCGGACCGGGGCACGAACCCGCGTCCCCTGCATCGGCAGGCGGGCTCTCAACCACTGCGCCACCATGGAAGCCCACAAATGAGGTTTTGAGATTAGATATTTAATAAAAGGCAAGGGGAAGCAAGGAACAAAGGAGATTTGATCAGGATGGAGATTGGAAAAGAGCAAAAATGAAATTAGAGGATTCATGGAAGTGCGTAGTCCTTTCAGGCATGAGTGTGTGTGCACACACGCTTAGAGGTGGAAGAGTAGCATCTTAGTCTGTTTGTGCTGCTGTAACAAAATACCTTAGACTCAGTGTCCTATAAACAACAGAAATTTATTCCCTACAGTTCTGGATGCTGGTAAATCGAAAATCAAGGTGCTGGAAGATTGGGTGTCTGGTGAGGACCCACTTCTCCATTGGCAGCCATCCTCTCACTCCATCCTCACAGGGTGGAAGGGGCAGGGGCTCTCTGGATCTCTTTGATAAGGGCACTAATCCCATTCACAAGGGCTCTGCCCTCATGACCTAATCACCCACCAAAGACCCCACCTCCTGACACCATCACATTGGAGGTTAGGATTTCAAACTACAGATTTTGGAGGGACATAGCCAAGTGGTATGTAGATGAGGAAGACCAGATCATAGGCAGCAGGTGCTCTCTAAGACAGACCAGGAGGAGGTGGCATGACAGGCCGGAAGCTACGCAGTGAGCTGGGGGGCCACGGCACTCTTGAGGTGCCCGCTGAGCCCGTCAGCTGTAATGACTGGGAAGCAAGTTGTGTCTAGGACGATTAAGGAGAAACATATTTAACTGAAACCATCACAGGTCGTTTGTCCTTTGTGGTGGGTGGTGGTTCTGCTGTGGTTCTAAAGGTCCTCTTACAGATTGGCAGAATCTGGTAGACAGTATTTGCTTTCAAAAATGCCATAAATGCCCTTCACTTTGACCTACTTCGGTGGCTGAAAATGTTCCTAAACATCTGTAGCTGAGATTTCCCAACTTAATTTGGTTCTCATCAGAGTAAATTTCCATCCAAGTCAGTGGCAGCATCTGTGCCTGTAGCTCTGAGAAGGAAAAGATGTGTTTGATGGTCTCCCCAAGTCGGCAGCATCAACGTGAACTCATGAGAATCATAAGGAAATGAAGTAAGGAAAGGTAAACCTGGGTTTCAAAGGAGTCTGGGTTGGGCTGCTGTCACGGAGGTGATGAAAAGCAGATCTGCAAGCTAAGAAGCTGTGCAGGGAACAGAGCTGTGTTTCTGAACAGCACCATGGTTACGGTCTATAAAAATAATAAAACTGGAAGAGAAAAATAACAGCGCAGAAGTTTGAGAATTTTTTTTTCTAAGATTGGTTTTTATCTACTTGTCTGATCAAATGAAAAGATCCTGTGATTTGCATGATCGTACCTAAATCAGAAACCAAAAGCAGATTATAGCTGTCTCTTCAAATGCTCATTGCTAAGTATTCAGGAATGTTTGTGCTCTCTATCCCTCCTCTAGACACCACGAATGTTATGTTTAACAAATCGTTGTGAACTATCAAGTCTCCCTCTACTCTGACTGCAGATCTACAATCAAAACTCAGTGATGACTTTGTATCTTTCACCCACTACTTCTTAGACTTACTATCACTGATGCAGGGAGAGAGTTGCTTGAATTTCAATGCTTCTTGCATCCAGCTGTGGCCATTGATTCACTCATTGAATCTGATGGTGTTAAGCACAATAAGGGAGATGACTTAATGGGTCTTAAATGTTTACTGTTATCGAAACCATTCTGCAATTTTCATTACCTAGAGAAGTCCCTGCTGGAATGTTATTCTTTCTACTTCCCAAATGCTTCTTGTAAGCAGAGATACAAGGAAATTCAGTCCACACCAGCTGTTATGGGCTAATTTAGAGAGAAATGAAATGCCCATATTCAGTAAAGCCCCACTAAAATGCTCTTCTTTTCTTAATGATGAAAAGACAAAAGGGCATTGCGTTTTCACAATTTAATGTATGCCTAGCAGTTGACAGTTCTTTTTCTCACATGAGCATTCTTATGTAATGTGAAGACCAGTTCCTTTAGAAGATGTTTCCTTAACATGAGAGGATATATTCTGAAGGGGATCAAAGTACAACACCCCCAAATATGCCGCTGTGGCAGAAAGATTATTTTGAGCTGAAGGAAGTGGAGAAGGAACAGACAGAAACGTTCTTTACCCTCTCCATTTGCCTAACAGCAGGGCATCCGTTTCCCTTTGTATGAACCCAAGCCCACTCTGTCTCGTGCACCAGGGAGGGCAGAATGGGATTAGCCCAGAGACAACAAGGAGAGGAATCTGTATAACAAACCTTACCGAACAAACCTTATCTTTAATTAGTTTCCCCTATACATTTCCCTTACAATTTACCAACCTTAAAGCCTTAACACTTTTTTTCTTTCTGTTGTTTCCACAGTTTATTTCTCTTTGTTAAAATGGTATATAAACCCCTGGCACTAACTGCTTCTTTGTATCTTCAATTCTTTTTCTAAAATAGTTGTACCATATTAAGTTCCCATCAGAAATACCTGAGAGTCTGGTAGCTGCATATTCTAGCCAACATTTGGTGGTGTCAGTCTTTTTAATCCTGGCCATTCTAATGGATATAGTCCAGTTCCATTTTTTTATAATTTTTATTTGCAGTTTCCTGATTACTAATGAGATCGAGCACTTTTCATGTGTTTTACCATCTGTTTGTATATCGTTCTTTGTGAAGTATCTCTTCATGTCCTTTTGCTCATTTTTAAAATTAACTGTTTGTCTTTATGTTATCGAGTTGTAGGAATATTTTATAGAGTCTTGACGCAAGTTCTTTGTCTCTGGTTTTCCAGGACTAGTGGAATGCTCCAGGATAAGGCACGTAAATACCAAGTTGCACGACACAGTAGAAGCAACATGAGCAATGGAAGTCGTTAATGAGGAATTACTGAAGTGATACAGGGAGAGAAATGACATGGTCAGATTTACATTTTAGATAGATCACTTTTAAACGGTGTGTGAAGAATGGATTGAAAGAAGACAAGATTGATATGGCAAAACCAGCTGCATTAATTGAAGACAGAAATGATTAAGGAAGCCAGAGGATTTCCACTCAGAATGATAGCTTTTATTTATCAAGATTCACCAACAATATCAAAGCAACTTGATATGATTCTGGTTTAAGATAGTTGTACTTTGCTAATCACTAATTATTCACAGCTTGAAATTGAAAAGAAATGCTTAGAACTGTGTTACTTGCCAACTTCGGTAAAATATATTCGGTAAAACGTAATATGATATAATATTTCAGTAAAGTATAGTATCACTCATATAGCAAAAATAAAATGGATTCTAATTTAAGTACAGTCACTGTTCGGATTCAATAGCTGGTAGAGAGGACCTCATTCTGCCGTTCTGAAACCTGGGCTCATTTTATTCTTTAATCAGAGTAACTCAGTTGACTCAAATGACAATGCCTGTGCGCATACACTTTAGAGATTTTGGAAGAGATTCTAGCATGAGAGGAAACGCAGAATCCAATCCCTACATTTTTCTCTTGGGTCCTCCATTGCATGCCTCCCTGATCTTAAACCATCTTCTGTTTCCTGTAATGGCTCTACAGTATTTTTCCAGTCTAGGCAAGAAGCAAATTCACTAGAAGAACCCAGTGGTGGCTAGAAATGTTGTTCGGTATCTGAGGGTAGTTCTGCCCCGGGTTATGCTGGGAGTTCCCAGACAGTCCAGTCTCTGGACTGTTGACGCCAAGGCCCAGGTCTCACCCTCCCGTGCTCGGTATGTGGGGGATGCCGACCTCTGCAGAAAGCAGGCTGCTTATCCTCTTCTTTCTCTGACTCCAGGGCTGCCTCTCACCACTCCAGTGGCTGCTGCAGCTCCTGCCATTTAAGCCCGTTGTGGATTCAGCTACTTCCACCAGCCCTGGACTCCAGGAACTCCAGCTGTGGGACCACATCAGCCTCTTGCTCTTACTAGCCCGAGGACCCTTCACTGCCCTCTGACTTCTCAGCAGTTCCCTGACCTGGGCAACCTCTGCCCTGTACTGGCATCTCTCATTTCAGTTCTCACAGTGGTTTTTTGTTTCCCAGGTTGAGCCCTGGCTGATGCATGAGGCAAACGAGTTCTTTTAAGGGCTCAAGTTGATCATCTCGAACTGAACATTTTCAGTGAATATAATCATTATCCCTGATACACCGTTTGGACGAAAGACGCCACTCCAGAAAAGAGGATTTCTGGGTGATAGAAACACAAATAGACGAACCAAAAATCTTGTCAAACTTCATCCTCTTTTCATTAACAAGTACAGAACTTGGCCTTGAGTAATAAATACTGTAGCAAGCTGCTTTACTGAAATATTATCTTTTTGCATTTCTTCTCGCATTCCACTGTGCCCACCCACTCTTCCCGCCGCTGACCCCAACCCAAGAAGATAGGCATGTCCTTTTGTGCGTATCTAACTGGGGTTTTTTTTTGCAAGGCAGGAAGCAGAAGTAGAGGGCTCCTGCAACAGCACTTTGAATTCTGTTCAGCTCTTTAAGCAGTAATGCCGGGTCCACGACTAAGGTGGAATGAGGACAGCAGTTGGGTGAGAAAGCTTTGGAGGAGCTGCAGGAAGCCTGAGGCTCAGAAGAGGACAGAGATCTCTGGAACTCAGTGGGCCTCACATCCAGCTCCTGGGCACCTCCCCGAGCAGAATGAAGGGTCTCAGAGGATTATTATCTGGTGCATTCAAGAGGTGTTAAAGGAAAAATTTATTCATGACACTTGTTAAGGCACAGTGAGATAGACTTTATTCAAGGGGTGCTATCAAGACAGGCATGGGGACCACTGCAGTGGGGTGTGCACTGGGAGAGAGATTGGGGTCAGCTCTGAGCACAGGGTGGACAAGTGGAGGGTTCACGGCCACGGAGCAGGGTGGGGATCAGTGGATGGAAAATTCCTAAGAGCAAACTTCAGGGGGAGGAGGGATGCTGAGTAAACCGACCTAACGGATTCTCGCTGAAGGCAGGCCAGGGAGGTGACACATCACCTGGGAGGTGGAAAGGGGTGAGGAACCTGCGACCACGGCTCACGGGCCCAGCCGCTCTGCGGCATGTGGCATCCTCCCGGACCGGGGCACAAACCCGTGTCCCCTGCATCGGCAGGCGGACTCTCAACCACTGCACCACCAGGGAAGCCCAGGATTCTTGTTAAAATTGAACAATGTCGATATGAACACAGAAGCCTGAAAGTCAGTTGAAAAGGAGCCCAGAAGCATCTGAGTAAGGTTTGGTCAATGAGAGAACATTATCGGTGGCGGAGTCCCAGGTAATTGTGACTTTAGTGTCCTAAGCCTACCACAGACTCTGCAGAGGTTTCTGACCTGAGGGACTGGAGCAGACAGATGGGGGCAGCCTTGCCATCTACCTTGGCGCTCCTTGAGTCCAGAAAAGCTCTGAGCCTTTTTCAGCCTGAAAGTTGGAGCTCTCTAAAACGATGAAAGTTGAATTTCCGTACTTCTAGATGGAAACTAGAAGTCAGAATTAAGGTGATTTTAAGAAAATAAATAAAAGTAATAAATTATATCTAGATCTGCTGACTCAGATATATACCCATTGCAAAAGTAATCATACTTACATTATGCTTTTTAATTGGCAAAGCTATTGCAAATCATATTTTAACTACCAGATGTTAACATCAAATTTGCTTAATAAAGCCAAGTGTAAAAGGCCACAAATGGGGAGACTCAGGACCAATAGAAGCCAAAACAGGATAAATCAGAATAAAATCAAATGCAAGGTAGATCAGAGATTTGGGGGTAAGAGTTTATGCTAAGGTACTATTAGGAATAGTTATTTTAAAAGATGTTAAAACATGTTTTAATTTGAAGAAGTAACTACAAAAAAGGCCGCTATGCTTGTGTATGATAGATTAATGCCAACGTACTTAACACAGTTTAGCAAATATTACAAATCCCATAAATACTAGTTTTTCAAATCTTTTCTATATTATTAAGCACCAGAAACGATTATTGAGAATATGGCTATGTGTTACTGTATGAATAGGCTGGCCTGGAACTTTTAACCTGCTCATGTTTTCTTTTTAATTTAATTTGTTTATTTATTTACTTTTGGCTGCGTTGGGTCTTCGTTGCTGCGCGGGCTTTCTCTAGTTGCGGCAAGCGGGGGCTACTCTTTGTTGCGGTGCGTGAGCTTCTCATTGCGGTGACTTCTCTTGTTGCGGAGCCCGGGCTCTATGTGCACGAGCTTCAGTAGTTGTGGCGCATGGGCTCAGGAGTTGTGGCGCACGGGCTTAGTTGCTCCACGGCATATAGGATCTTCCCAGACCAGGGCTCGAACCCGTGTCCCCTGCATTGGCAGGTGGTATTCCTAACCACTGCGCCACCAGGGAAGCCTTCATAATATGTTCTCATCTGTTTAAATTTATTAATAGCTGTATATATCTTGGTGATACATTTATATGTCGATATTCTTTTTCCTCATCTGTGTTTTCTAAATTTTCTACAAAGTACATCTGTCACTTTCGAAATAATCATAAAATATTTACTTTTAAAATCTTTAGTTACTGCAAATTGGCATTAGAAAAGATTAATTTATTCGCTATTTAAAAAAAAACAATGCAGGGGCTTCCCTGGTGGCGCAGTGGTTGAGAGTCCGCCTGCCGATGCAGGGAACATGGGTTCGTGCCCCGGTCTGGGAAGATCCCGCATGCCGCGGAGCGGCTGGGCGCGTGAGCCACGGCCGCTGAGCCTGCGCATCCGGAGCCTGTGCTCCGCAACGGGAGAGGCCACAACAGTGAGAGGCCTGCGTACCGCAAAAAAAATTAAAAAAACAATGCATTCTTTATATTAATATCACTTTTATTGAGATTAACCTAAATTTATTTTGAGAGGAGAAATTTAAATAGAATTTTGAGTTCTTTATAGTGACCAAATGGAGTCCTTTGGCCTTTATTCCATCCCATAAAGAAAACTCACCAAAGAGAGCAAAATACAGACAAAGTGGCTTCACCTGTCGTAATCTCACGGCATTCATTGACATTCCGGATCATAAGGTGATCTTCTTTTAAGGATAAAGTAAGATTTTGTTTTGTATTTAAGTTGTATTTGAGTTTGCTTTGAAGCTGACTCCATCCCATTCTAGGTCCCCTGAAATACTAGGTAACACAATGAAATGAAGCAAGGAACCCATCACAGCAGGTCTCATCAGTACTCAATACTGACCAAGGAAGCAGAGTGTTGTAGCAACACTGACTTAGGTCTTGGAAACAGAGACTGGCATAGAACTTGGATCTGCTACTTATTGGCTGAATGACCTTACACATGATGATACTCAGTCTCTGAACTTCACAGACCCCTCATGTGAGAAAAGGGGATCATAGATCCCCTGTATATTTTTTTATGTATAGGTTTTCCCCCTAAATGAGATGATTGTTCTGAAGCTTTTTTTTCCTACTTATTTTGTGTTGGAGATCTTTGCATATCATTATATGCACAGCTAACCTCTTCTGACTGCTGCAGAATATCCTTAAAATGAACTCAGCCAAAATGACTTAACCAACCCCGTCTTGATGAACTTTTGAGTGGTTTCTAGTATTTTACTATCCTAACATGAAAACCCTTATGTCTGGTTGTTTGAGCACGTTACTCTGAAGAAGCAATGATGAAAAGGTGGAAGGGTTTATGATAGAGAATGAAACTCCATTATCAACTAGAAATAGAACATTCTCCTTTTGCAATTGCATGGAAATCTCTTCCTTTTTGTGAAAAAAACGTTGTGGGCAGAATGGAGCACATACTTCCTCAGAGAGGTCTCATTCTATCAGACAAAATTAGTCTTTATTTTGTGAGACTATCTTTTGGGCTAAGGCAGGGCAGCTGCTGCTTTTCTAGAGGTCCTTTTCTTTGCAGTATACTTTGTGTAGATTAGATATAGATGATTTCTCATTTTTGGATTTAACTAATCACTTAATCTGAGAGCATTTAATTAGGTCTGTGACTTTTTTGAGTGAAAGTATATCTTCAAAGAAATCACACAAGTCTTCCAATTCAGAGACGGGGATCGTCTGCCATCCTATCTTCTGTTCTCCAGCTAGATCTGCCACCTCAGTCTTAAGACTGCCAGCAAAGAAGGTGAGAAGGTGAAATTGTCACCGTCGTTGAGACCAGAGTATTCTTGGAAGGTGGGAGTTAAATGGTTGCTGAAATCAGAGATGAACTCATCCTTTTTTAGGACTAGATTTTTGACTAACCAATTTTGACAGGTAAGATCTCAGAAATATAACATGAAGTTTGGAGTTATCTGGGGTCAAATTTTTATCATTGTACTTGGTATCATTTTGCTAATAAATAACTTCACACTGCTTTTACTTACCAAGTTTTAGCATCTCCAGGTTTCACAAGGAGGTGAGTGAATTGATAGATATCCGGCATCCTAGACTATAAATTCCTAGGGTAAACTTAAATTCTTTAGTGAACTTCTGTCTCTTCTTAGGAGGATTAGGGAATTTCTTAACTAGATTAGGCAAATTTGACTTAAACTAAGATTTGAAGATATAAGACCCATAAGGCTGTTCCTCACCCCCACCTGTATTATAAGACATTAGGAAGGAATCTCATGCATTCAAGGGGATGTGGTTAAAAGGAAAGAGAGTACCGTGAGTGTGCTGGAGGAACAGGAAAAAAGAACAGACCAAGGGGGAGGGAGACGTCAATCTACAGGGGGTCAGGAAGGAGGCTGACTGGAGTTGGACCAGGAGAGAGAGAGAGAGAACAGTGTTTAAGTTTGGATGTTAGCACTGCCTGTATTTATTACCTTTTCTAAGGAGTTCTTAACAGAAGCAATTTTAAGTGTTAGAGGCCTCTTCATAACAATAAAAAATGTAGCTCATTGAATATTTGGAATTTTTAACCCCCTTTTTTTCTAGGGCATCTCACCAATGATTATTTCATTCATACACCAAGTTCCCCTAGCATGGTCCATCAGAGTCAATATTGTCTATGATGAAACCCGGCCGCAGTTTAAGAAGCTGGACAACAGCCCACGGGTTCATTGAAATGACCAGGCAGTTGGTTGAAAATAAGAGAATCTGAGAATCAGACCCTTTGAAACTTGGGTCTGCCACCACTGTCCTCCAATCCCATTTGTCTCTCTCAGTAGTGAAACAAAATGAGACAAAAGCCTTCTACCAAGGACGATAAAGATGAAAGAATAAAAGTTTAGGCAGTGTTTCCAAGCCAGGCGGCAGAGCGCTGGTCAGGAGGAGGCTGCTAGCCCATCCACGGTCACGAGGACTCCTGGGACATCCACGGGGTGCCTGCCTACCCAGCCCTGACCTGAGTCTCGGCATCAAAACTGCAGAAGGAAATCAACCAGAACAGGAATAAAACCTTTATTTAAAATGCCAGCAGGGACAGCTCAGAAGAAAGTTGGAATTTTTAATGAAGTTTAACAAAAGGGCACCGTTGATATTCACCTAATAGTAGGAATAGTTGGTCCAAGATGGTTCTGGTGCATCCACTTCCATTGTTTGCACAATTTCAGTTCTATCAAGAGGGGGTGAAGGAACCATTAGAGTGAAGGCCACGTGCAAGAGAGTATGGGGCTGGGACACAGCTGTGCGGCTCAAGGACATGCGAGACCCACTGTGGAAAATGATGAGTTCCTTCAGCACCTCTTACAAAGCGAGAAAAAAGTACTACTTCCAGTAAGACTGTTCAGGAATATTTATGAAATAGCACATGAATTACATACTGAAGGTTAGAGAGTTTGGAACATGGGAGAAGAGAGTAGAACATGGCAGAGAGAAGAGAGTATAAATGATGCTTGAGACCTGAGAAAAACTAGGGAAGGGACAGAAAACAATGAGTAGCACATTATTTTTCTAGGCCTAAATTTTTTTTTAAGGCTAATAAAGTAAATTGGAATGGGACGAGAGGATACACTGAATTCCTATCCAAGGATTTTAATTATTCAAATGCTGGATATCTGTGACATCATCTCTCATAGGTGACGATTCCTATTAACAAGATGCCATTTTGTGAATTTTGTCCTTCTTGAGTGGAGGCTGTAGTTTGCTTGAGTTACCGAAAGGTGGCAAAGTTACATGCTCAGTGGGTTTAAACAGTAGCTTGCTTCCCAACGGAGCCTTCTGATTCCTTTCAGTCTCAGTGGCAACGCACAGACAACATGCAGTAAAACAATGGGGAAAAGCTGCACAGAAGCTTTCAGTCCCTTGTGTTGATCTGTGCTCTTGGCAACGCTGCAGCATCACAGCTTGCAGTACTATGAATCATAGCCTTGCCTTCTTATTTTATTCTTTATTTAGTACTATCATTATCTAAAAGAGCTTTAAAATTATGAGTTGACGCTTCAGAGTAGTCTCTGACTCTACTCTTCCCATCTGAATTTGGTTCAGTACTTTATGTTTTTTCAAAAGAGAAGAGAGCAAAGTAATTTTTAAGATATAGCTCAAGTTCTCACCACCTGCCCTTCTCCCTTATTCTCTCCCAAGGAATAACCACTGTCCTGAAACTAGGGTGATATTTTTCTTTGTATGCTTTTGTGTTAATTACCTATTATAAGTGTCAGTGCCCTCCAGAGACCACCAGGAACATGCGTGTATTTGAATAAGTTGGGTGTATTTCAGTGATGGAGAATGCACATCATAGGGAAGTGTGTGGAATCTTAGAAAGGACTTATAGTTGGACTTGGGTTAGGTGATTAGGGGGTAGGATTTAAGGAAATGGGGCTTTGCTCTGAATTGTTTTCTGTTAGGAAGCAAGAATAATTCTATTATTGAGTATCTTAATAAATCTTACCTAAAAGGAGGGAAGGATGTGATGAGAATAAAGCTGTAATTGGTAAAGAAGCAACAGTCAGTTGTATTAGCCAGGATAGGGGATGCTTGGTCAATATTCCTGGTTTTCCTTTGTTCAGCATGAATTCCTAGTGGTCTTATTTTTTTCTCTTGATCCATCATGGTGACAGTGTGGTCTTGTTTGATGTTGACGTTCTGTGAAGTTATTTATGTTCAACAGAAGAACATAAAGGCCATGTGCTATGAAACTCATAGAGGGAAGTACCAGGCCAGGTCCTAGTTGATAGAACCAGGTCCGCTCACAGATGTCAAGGGCTGCTTTTTTCAGATATCTATATATCTGTATGCATATAAGTATCCATGTATATAATTTATTATAATTTTGATATTTTTCTTTAAACTTTACACAAATGACATCATGCTATGCGTGTGATCTTTATTAATTTGCTTTTTAAACTTCTCATTCCTGATGCATCCGGTTCCTTGCTTTCAATGGTGCATATGGTGTTTCGTATGAATAAGCCATATTGAATCTTCTGTAGGTGGACAGTTTAATTATGTGGGTTTCCCATTATAATTACTGCAGTAGTACTGTCAAAACATAAGTATAAATATCTGTTACATAGGTATTTATTGTAAAACAAAACTACCATCTCAAATGTACTAGGTGTTGTTAAGTTGGTCTCCAAAAATTATTTGTAAACATTTGTACTTTGTACCGTATGAGTTTCTGTTTCCCTACATCTTCCAATGCCTCTTGTTATCAGACTTAAATTTTGGCAGTCTTCTGGATGTGCAGTAGAATCTCATTGCTATTTTATTATGCTTTTCTCTAATTATTAATGAGCCTGCATATTTTTATGTGCTTTTTGGCCATTTGGTTTTCCAATTTTGTGTATGACTTATTAATATTATTTGGTCATTTTCCCCACTGAATTTTGGGTCTTTTGTTTATTGATTTGTAGTATATTTTTACATATTTTGGACACTAATCATTTGTACAGTCTGTGACTTATCTTTTCCCTTTTTTATGATACTTTTTCACGCAGAAGTTTTTAATTTTAATGTGATCAAATGTAGTAATGTTTCCTTATGGTTTGTGTTATTCATTTCTTTAAAAAAAATCCTCCTCCATCCTGGTGGCATGAAGTTAATCTCTTTAATTTTCTTCTGAAAGTTTTAAAGTGTTATTTCTTACATTAGGTCTTTTGCTCACCTGTTGTGTTTGTATGGGTGGGGTAGTTTGAGGTAGGTGTCTGTTTTTCCTTTTTAACCATATGGTTAGTCTATTATCCAGCACATCTTTCCCTTCTAATTGATAATGTTACCTCATTCCTAAGTCTAGTTTCCAAATAAGCAAGGATCTATATCCAGGGCTCTATATTTTCTTACATTCTTCAATTGGTGAATGGCAATATCACCATGTTTTTGTTATTCTTTCTTCTTCTATTTCTTTAAAGCTACTTCACCTATTTTTGGCTCTTTTTGTTTCTGTATTATCTCAGATTCACAGTGTTATGTTCTTGAGGTGCCTTTGGGAATTTAGTATGAATTGCATTCGTTTATAGAATTATGGGGAAGACACCCACCTTTAAAAACTGAGACTTTTTACTAGGGAACATGGTGTAATATCTGTGTGTATTAGCGTAAGATTTTCTAACGTTCAGCCATCTTTGTGTTCATACGTTAAGCCATCCTTGAATTCTACTTAGTTATTATGTATTATTTTTACATTTTAAATTAGATTTTTTGAATTTCTATTCATAAATAAAATCCATCTTAAAATTTGTTTTTGATGATGTCCTTATCTACTGTTGGCATTAAGATTGATCTGGTATCATCACATTTAATTGCAAACTTTGCTTGCTTTCTCTTCTGCGAAACAATTTGTTTAAAATGGGGTTATCTTTCCTTAAAGTTTTCGTGGGGTTTTCATTTAATACGGTTTGCCTCTTGGTATTCATCAGTGGGTAAATTTTAAACTACTGATTTGTTATTTAAGTTGTTATAATGATATTCAAGTTTATTCTTCCCTTTGAAACATTTAAAATGTCCATTTCATCCACATTTTTGAATATACTTAAAGAAATTGTTTTTAGTGTTTTCTTGTTTCAGAAGTTTTCTCACAGTTATACTCTATTCCATCTAGAACTCTTTGCCTTTTCTCTTGTGTTCTTTGTGAAACTCGCCAGTGGTTTGTTTGTACTTATGAGTCCTCACTAGGTATGAACTCTGCAGTGTCTAGCTTCCATCACCTAATTTCCTTCTCGTGAGACTGTTCTTTTTTGTTGCATACAGTAGTAGTTCACTCATTTTCATTGCTTTATAGTATTTCAGTGTATCATTACACCACATTTTTTTTTCTGACATGAATGGATATTTGGGGTGTTTCCAGGCTTTGGGTACTGTGAAAAGGGCTACTTTGAACACGTCGTATACATCTTTTGCTGTGCATACATGTATACATTCCCAAAAGGTGTATTCCTGAGGAGTGAAATTGTTGAGTCATGCTTTAGATATGCTTAGATTTAGTATCTAATATCAAAGAGTTTTCCAGTTGACATTGTTTCCAGCAGGTGTATGAGAGTTCCAGTTGCTCAGTATTCTCACCAGCACTTAGTTTTTGCCTCTTTCGTGTTACCATTCCATCTCAAAGGACTTCCAAATTTACAAAAACATTTGAACTCCATAGTAGGTATTTTTGAGTATTTGACATATGTCAAAGAAGCATTTCATCTTGATATGAAAAAAACCTCTAACAATAAATGGTGCTCCCAGTATGTTAGGTCAAATATCAGATTTATTGGAATTTTAAAACAAGAGACTGACCTTTGCCTCACTGCTCTGTTCCATTGCTTGATACATTTTGAAAATTTTTGTGCTCAGTTTCCTAAAGCAGACTGTATGGAAGAGTCATAGATGCAGTTGTTAAAATGGTTCAGAATGTATGTGTAAATGATCTGAATCATCACTAGTGGATGGAAATGTTGAAAGAAGTAGAAGACAATGAATTCAATCATCTTGTGTTCTTTGCCAGTGCTTGCTAGTTGAGTCATGGAAGATTCTTTATAAAATCTACAGTTCTGTTAACTCCATTCAAAATTTCTTGAAACAGAAATAATGCTTGCCAAATATTTAAAAATCAGAGACAAAAACAGCAATGTGATTTACATTTTGTCGTCAATATCACACTGCATACACGTAAGCAAATTTGAAACTCCAAGGAAAGTAAAATTTTATTTTTTGATGTAACTAGATAGCAATGAGGATTTATTTTGAAATAAAAACTTCATAATACAAATCAGTAATGATTTTTTTACAGTTTTCTAATAGGAGTCAGTGTGTAGAACATTTTAATTGTAGTTAACAGAATTATATAAATTGGCTATAAAGCCAACAAGAAAAATTTGAGCCATACGTTCTTGCTATTGATAAATTTAGAGTTGCTTTTCAATTCATACGATAGCTCTAAATTTGGTATTAATACTGAGTTAACACAAAAGTTAGTTAATTTACTTATCTTGGACAGATGTACCTTTGAAACATGGTTTTGAAACTGATAAGCTTTTGTTGACATCCAAATCTATTATTCTAACAAACGTGAATCAGTTTTATTAATATTATTGCAGAAATCAAAGAAAATGATTTTTGGATCTCCAATTTAGTTAGTAGGAAACTTTTAACTATGTTTGGAATAACTTGGAAGTGTGGATCTACTGTTCCTACTGTAAATTCTGTGAAGTATAAATACAGATCAAGTATTTCTGATGAAAATTCAGCATCCACGTTGAGATGCGCTGTAAGCAGAAAAATACATAGTGGATGATGAAGACCGAGTAAGAAAAAAGAACAACGTGAAATATCTTCTTAATAATTTTTAATATTGATTAGATTTGCAACAGTAATATTTGAATCCTCTGGTTAAATACATTTTATTATTAAAATTAATTTCCTCTTATTTTTACTTTTTAAAAGTTTGGCTACTAGAAAGTTTAAAATTACATGTGTGGCTCCCTTTATATTTCTGTTGCACTAGAGTGATAATCTAGAGTAGTAGCTTAAATGTGCATATTTTCAGAACAAAGAGTCCCAAACCAGTATGCTGCAGAAGAAATTGGGTGGATTTTCATCTCATGTTTTGATCCTGTGGGTTTCCATTGGCTTCAGGAAGTAATACAAGTTCTCTAAGAGGGTACGTGTTCCACGATTAGCCTCTGGCTACTGTTGAGCAATGTGATCTCATCTCTCCCCCTTGCACTTCCGTGTACATTAAAACATGAGTCTTTTAAATATCATTGATCATGTCATGCAGTTTCATGAGTTTTTAAAATTTGCATAAATTGTTGCCGCTGCTTATCACCTTGACTGCTTGGTGAATTCCTCCTCGTTTCTCCAGGACCCTCCCCTTGTTTTTTCTTGTTTGATATGTTCCTTGACTTTTCCCAGTGGAAGTTTAATCTTCCTCTGTGTAACCATTGTAAGTTCCTGACACCTCTGTCATTACCCTTTTTCATGATATTTTTATTTCACAAATCTATTTCCCTGCCGGACTGCGAATTCTTTTTAGCCTTGTTCCTTACACAGTATAAATATTAATATATATACTGTGAGCTAGGTGTTCATTACAGGCATAATACCTAGATCATAGTATATATACTAATGTTTTTTAAATGTATGACTGAGGAAAATAAAGTAAAGCAAACCATCAGATTCCAAAGAGAGGATGAAATGGATGAAGGGAAAATTTTAAATTTCAAAGTTTATAAAAATGGTAGGCTGAGTTTCTATGGCAATCTTTTGAAATATGTGGAAGAATAATTTTAACTATGTCAGAACTCTGAGGGTAAATAATATGAAAAAGGATGAGCTTTTCAGTTTTTTTTTTGTTTTTTTGTTTTTTTTTGCGGTACGTGGGCCTTTCACTGTTGTGGCCTCTCCCGTTGTGGAGCACAGGCTCCGGACGCGCAGGCTCAGCGGCCATGGCTCACGGGCCCAGCCACTCCGCGGCATGTGGGATCTTCCCGGACCAGGGCACGAACCCGCGTCCCCTGCATCGGCAGGCGGCCTCTCAACCACTGCGCCACCAGGGAAGCCCTTCAGTTTTTATTTAATGTGAAATTCACCATTATATAAATTCAAGATATTAATATTGAATCCTTACCATTCTTTACTGATAGTTTTATTAACCATCCAGTAGCATAAAATAATTTAAGTGCTCACTCATGCATTAAATTACTAGTTGTGTCAGCTACCTCTAAATATTTTGATAAGTATACAGCAGACCTCATGGAAAATATTACAGACAAATTATGTCACTAAAATAATAATAGGTATTATTAAAGAAGCACACTATCTTAGACAAAATGGAAAATGTATATTCTTTTTTGCCTTATATTAACTGGAAATGGACGACATGAGTGATAGGGTTTCTAATTTTAATTGATTAGAATGATAATAATAAATTACTAATATATTCACGTTAAAGTAAAAAATGAAAATTATACATCTGTTTATAAGGATAAATATATATTTCTTTATAAATGTATAACTATTAATCTAAAAAAATTAGGTCTAAATGAGTTTAATCAACTACTCCACTAAATATTTTTTTAACTCTGTTGACTCCAAGTTATATGTTGATTGTTGCTTGACATAGCGGGTGTTCAGAAAAAGCTGTTTCAATATGATTCTTATCCTTATTATTTTGATTTTCTCAAACATTCAATAATAAATAGCATTATTTTTTAACCAAAACTATTTATCAGAAATAACATGAACTTCCTATACATAACATTTAGCAGAGGAAAGAAAGCCATTTCCTCCACTATTTTGATGTTCCTCTATGACATTACTGACTTTTTTGTTATAAAGGTATAGAACACTGACCTTTTTTGTTATAAAGGTATAGAACACTGCAGCTAGATTGTTGTCCTGCTACATCTAGAGTCATTTGTTTTTTTTTTTGTGGTACGCGGGCCTCTCACTGTCGTGGCCTCTCCCATTGCGGAGCACGGGCTCCGGACGCGCAGGCTCAGCGGCCATGGCTCACGGGCCCAGCCGCTCCGCGGCATGTGGGATCTTCCCGGACCGGGGCACGAACCCGCGTCGCCTGCATCGGCAGGCGGACCGTCAACCACTGCGCCACCAGGGAAGCCCTAGAGTCATTTGTTTTGACTGCCACATTAAAACGACTCTGATTTACTGTCTCCACTCTTCTCCTGGAGCTGAAGCAGGAAGCAAACTTCTTCCCCAGAGGAGACCACAGTGGCCTGTGCCTTCCATGTGCCCACAGATGAATCTGCTGCTGCCTTCACCTCAGGGCAGATGTCACCTCCGGCTGGATTTGCTCTTTGACATCCACTGACTTTCATTTCCCTGACGGCCGGGACTCATCAAGGTGTACTCTTTCTAGTAATACTTCTAGAGCCTCCAGAACTGGACCTTGAGACACACTCTGCTTGTGCAGAATCCCATGGGGACAGTGTCACTGGTCTTTTTTTTACCTTTCATACCCCTTAGCTGGAATCTTATCATTTCTGGTCCTTCTCTTTTCTAAGGATGGGCTTCAACCCTGGTGCACAGAACCAGGAGAGGTGCAAACAACAGTTGAGGATAGACAGAAGAAAAAGAAAAAGAAAGAAAGAAAAAGAAAAGGAGAACTGGATTGTTCAGAGCAGTGACAAAAGTGGTACTGGTTGAACCCCATTCCTCTTCCCCATTCTTGGCATTTCATTTTGGCTAAACTAGTGATGGTCCCACGTTCGTATGAAAGCACGCCCTTTCTGGTCTGTTTAGTGTGATCTTAGGTGGCATTTGCAAATGTCTTAAATTGCGCATCTGACAGGACAGACTTAACAGCAAGGATGTGGTTACCATGATACTCAGAAAACAGCTTTCAGAGAGAAATGTATCTTCTCCACAAACAGAAGCAAAGCCTGAAAATAGATTAGCGTGTTTCCTACCCCGAAATTGAGGACATAAAGTACAGTGTACATTAGTGAAATGCAAAGTGTAATTTTAGTTTTTAAAATGTCCTTATTGAAATCTAATCTATTTTATGAATTAAAAAAAAAAAAACTATTTATTTATTTATTTATTTAGGCTGCGTTGGGTTTTCATCTCTGGGCACAGGCTTTCTCCGGTTGCATTGAGCTGGGGCTACTCTCCATTGTGGTGCGCGGGCTTCTGATTGCGGTGGCTTCTCGTTGCGGAGCACGGGCTCTAGGCACATGGGCTTCAGTAGTTGTGGCTCGCAGGCTCAGTAGTTGTGGCGCACGGGCTTAGTTGCTCCGCGGCATGTGGGATCTTCCCGGACCGGGGCACGAACCCGTGTCCCCTGCATTGGCAGGTGGATTCTTAACCACCGCGCCACCAGGGAAGTCCCTGAATTTTAATTATGCCGTTGGCCCTTGCGTGAGTCATGTTATTACCCCTGTAGCTCATTGTGGCAGGAGAGTCAAGGCACTTCATGAAACGGCTCATCTGAAACTCATGGGACTGTCACCACACTCCTCCTAGGTTTCTTCCCACATTAATACTATTTTTAGGGTTATGTACCATATGGGAATCAAACTACATAGAGAAATCACAGCACAGATTCTGGAAGACTTGAGCTGGGTGAAAATTTTTGACAAAAACCCTCAATTTACAGATGAGGAAAATAAAAGACGAAAAAAGGTATCAGACTTTTGTAGTCAAGCAGATGATTAGGAATAAAACCAGCCCTTGCTGTTAGATCTCGGGTTCCTTTTCTTGCACTTGCTCGTAGGTTTCTACTGCTTGTTTTGTCATGACAAGACATCAAGGGTTAGTCTACCGCAGGGGAGTCATATTTCTTAATGACAGGTCCTCCTCTTTAGAGTCTGCCCTTGAGAAGCAGTGAGCTATTTCTGCTTCCAAGACATCCATTGTTTAAAGGGTTTAAGGGACCTTGGAATGGTCTTGAATGACCATCTACTGCTTCTCTACAGGTCGCTGAGCTATAAATCATTTGGCTGCGGATATCTCTGCATTTTTGTTTGGCAAATGCAGTGGTGTATTTAGGGAAGCAATGTACAATGCTTTGACCGGTAACCAGCCTC
>NW_020837969.1:5810632-5866000 GCF_003676395.1 Aethalodelphis obliquidens
CGTCCCCTGCATCGGCAGGCGGACTCCCAACCACTGCGCCACCAGGGAAGCTCCCTGTTCTTTCATTTTAACTGGGTTTTCAGGGCTATTGATGATTCTCTTTCACCTTGAATTGTCTCTCTGTTAGTTATCTCATGATCACAATTATAGCTGCTTTCTTCCCTCCTTTGATCTTCAGCTCCTGTGCCAGTTACATCTGTGTGTGTGTTGCGGGAGGGGAGCGGTTGCGTGAAATACAACTGCTTATGGATAACTTAAGCCAGATGACACCTACTGGCTTGATATCCAAAGCTCATGGAATTGCAGGAAGGCTGGAGAAACAGCTTTGGAGGGGACAAGACCGAGGCAGCTTGGAAGCCAGAAAGCAGGATCTCTGAGAATGGTTATTTGGCAGGCATATGTCGGCACAGCAGCTGGGCAGTACGTACTCCCACCCTTTCTCCAGTCTTGCATCATGGTTCAAAGTCCCAGGAGTGAATCTGGCTAAGCTTAGGCCCCATGTCCTCCTCTTGGCTGTAGGGGGTGGTGAGAAGTAAGATCTGCTTCTTCAGCTTTTTTTAGTGGAAGCAGGCACCAGGGTTTCATGTTGCAGCACGTCCACAAAGGTTGGGGCGTAGGCAATGCCACGAAAGGAAATCGAAGTAGGAAAGAGGTATTAAGAAGTGGGAAGGGACACAGTGTGGAGAGCAGCAATTGTTCAGTGGTCCTGCATGCTTCCCTTCTAATTCTTGGCAGACGGCTGGGCTTCTGGATTAATCGAAATGACGAATGCCCACTGAAGAGAGCTGTACAGATTTCCCTCTTCTCCCATTTCCCACTTATTTCAAAGCAAGGATCTCTTATTTTCAATCCCATCTACCTTTTCTGGAAGTTTCTGTTGTCACCTGTACCTTCTCTCTCATATTCAATCTCATTGTCACTGTCTCTTCCCTCTTGACTTTTAAGAGATCTGTTTCCAAATTATTTTTAAAATGTTGCCTTTGACATTTTTCTTGTCTTGAAGTACCATCAAATCTCTCCAGTTTCTCTGCAAGTTTCAAGTCGAAGTCATCCCCGCTAGCTTTGCTCCTTCAGTATCTCCTCTTCTCTTTCTTCTGAAACTGTTTTTTTGGGTCAGAGACCTGACCCGATGCTAAAGGTCTCTTATCTATCCTCACTCTCTCTGAACTCTCAGAACAAAATGGACCACTTGTCTTTTCTTGAAAAATTTCTCCTCCTTTGATTCACAGCGTTATGTTCTATTTTTTATTTTTATTTTTCTATTTATTTATTTTTGGCTGCATTGGGTCTTCCTTGCTGGTTGCGGGCTTTCTCTAGTTGCGGTGAGCGGGGGCTACTCTTCGTTGCGGTGCGCGGGCTTCTCGTGTTGGTGGCTTCCCTTGCTGCGGAGCACGGGCTCTAGGCACGCGGGCTCAGTAGTTGTGGCTGTTGTGCTCTAGAGCACAGGCTCAGTAGTTGTGGCGCACGGGCTTAGCTACTCCGCGGCACGTGGGATCTTCCCGGACCAGGGATCGAACCCGTGTCCCCTGCACTGGCAGGCGATTCCCAACCACTGCGCCACCAGGGAAGTCCCAAGATTCATTTTAGAAAGTGTGTTTTGGGAAAAAATGTAATTAATTCACTGACAATTATTAATCATCTATGAGAAAAATCAGTGTTGATCTTTCAAATCTTTGATTTATTACATTAATTACTTCATAACTTTATCATGTTTTCATTAGAATATTTTTCATTAATTTTATTAGAATATATTTTCTTATTGTGGAAATTATAATAACATAACTGAATAGCAAAAAAGCTAGTGGCTATATACATTTTCAAAGGTAAACGGCCACCTATTATAGCAGAAAATGTGATTATATTCTTAATTGTAATTTAAACATCTCGTACAAAATGTTTATGGTGATCATTTTCTTCTTTTCTTTACTAAGCAATTTGCTGACTTGTGGATACGTTTTCAGTACATATAAAATTACAAACGATAAAGTAATTAATTTAATAAAAAATATCTTAATGTGATGTTTAATTATGAGTAGTAGGTAAGTGATTGTCTTTAAAAAAATAAAAAAGACCTGCTATTGTTAACTCATTAAGCTGAGGAAGGTACACACATTTCCCTTTCATCTGAAAATCAACATATTGTGTGTGTGTGTGTGTGTGTGTACACATATATACAGGTAATTGAAATAGCTAAAATGCAAGCATGTACATGCACGTGCACATATGCATAGAAAAACAAAAATTTTTTAAATATGGCTTCATATTTTATCCTTCTTCTTCCCCAAAATACCTTAAGTAAAATCAGTTGATATGTTTGTCCAGTACACATGCCATTTATTTTTAGCCCTCTATGAAGGTTAATTAACATTAATTCTAAACCCAGAGGAATATAATTCAATCAGTCCTAATAAGACTTGTTAGAGAGAACTCCAGTGATCACATTTTGGTTTCAGAGAAGTGTAAATTTTAGAATCTTACTTTCACAGGAAGGTTATACCATCTGTCTCCATGTTAATTTATTGCTTCACATGCATTAATTTTTTTGCACCTTGTGTCACATAAATGTTGGCATTGCTTACTTATTAACTCTTGTAGTCCTAAATTAGAACAGAATCACTTTTAATGTACATGCTCCTAATAATAAAGCAACTTTAAAGACAAGAGTATTCATTAATACTGTATTCACTATGATAGAACACATTTAATATGCTGCTTCTAATTCTCAAAGAAAGTCAACTGGAGAGAATCCTATTATATGATTTTGGAAATATTTCAGTCTCTCTCTTTGCCTCAGTTTTATGTATAATTTGTATGGCAATTCAGCATACCTACTTTTTAGGAATATTTTAATGCTTCTTGGGCAAAACCCAAGATGACTGATGCCTCAGAGAGAAAGAAAGAAAGAAACTTTCGAAGCAATTTCAGGAAGTGCCTGGGAATAAAGGAGAAGAGTATAAGTCTGGAGGGGAGTAGTGGGGGGGAGGGGGAGACTAGGGGGGGGGGGGGGGGGGGGGTGCATCACGGTGCAGAATAAGGACCAGAGACGCCACAGAGGTGCACAGAGCTGAAGCCCGCAAGTCCCGAACCTGATGAATATGCACACCTGTAATCTGTAAAAATGAGAAGAGAGGAGCTTTTTTTAAAGTTACTTTTAATATTGATTTAACATATAAGCTTGACTAGTTAACCAGGAGAAAAAGGAAAGGCCAGTTGAGGGAAATGAATGAATATGTGAAATCTCGGTGAGTAAGAGAACAACAGCAAAAACAAAACAGAGAGAGATTATCCTTTACAAGTCATAATTGTAAATTCCCTGTGGAATGTGTCAGACATTTTCTCTGAAAGCACATGTCAGGGACAAAAAGAGTGTTAGTTAAGCTTTAGTAATGAAATGATCTGTGATCTCTTTGGGAATATCTGGAGGAGATATATATTTGCTTAATTTCCAGATATTTGGGATTTTCCAGCTATCTTTATGTTTTCCGTTCTTTACATTAGAGCTCTTCATACATTACCAAGAGCTGTGGTAAATTCATGGAGACACAGCATGGCTGGTTTTGTTTCTGGACATCAGGCTCCTACCAGTTTGATGTTTTGTGATAGATGCAGGGTATTCTTCAGGAAAATCCCAGAGCACACCGTCTGGATTCTTGTCACCTGTCTTTGTATACTGAAAGTCACATTCTACATTGATATTATTTTTGTTTAACCAATTATACTCTTTAAAATTTAGATGTTAATTTTAGGTTTACAGAAGAATTGAAAAGATAGTGCAGAGAATTCCCATATACTGCTTACACACAGTGTCTTTGATTAATTTCCTCTTACATCAGTATGCCATATTTGTTAGAATTAATGAACGAATACCAATACATTATTATTAATCAAAGTCTATACGTTATTCTGATTTCCTTACTTCTTACCTAGTGTCCTTTTTTCGGTTCCAGGAAACCACATTGCATCATCAGCGTGTTTAGCTATATATTTTTGCTTTTTGAGCAGTTCCTTGCTTTCTAGCACTGTAAGATACTCCAGGCTCATCCTGTATCTTTCCTGCCAGTTCTAGAATTGGCCATTTCTCCAAACACTCCTGGTTCAACATCCTGGAGGGTGGAAGGGTTACCGTTTCCAGCTCTGTGTGAGTCATGGTGATGTTCTTCCTAATCTTTGCAGATGGTCTTTTCCTGCCTGAAACTCCAGGCAGACCCTGCGTGGGCCCCAGAGCTCTCTCTCTGTTCAGCTCTCTCCTCTCTGGATCTCCAGCCGTTGGCCTTCTAGGTCTCTCTGTGCCCTCAGCCCAGGGAGTTCAGCAGGCACTGGCTGGGTTTCCCTTCCCAGCACATGAGATGAGCCGCGGAAATTCTTTCAGGGTGGTACCGGGGCAGTTACAGGGCTCACCTCATTTATGTCCCATCTCTCTATCTATTGTTGCATGGGGTCTTTTATCAGTAATTGTGGCTCGCAGGTTCAGTAGTTGTGGCTCGCAGAGCTCAGGCTCAGTAGCTGTGGCACACGGGCTTAGTCGCTCTGCAGCATGTGGGATCTTCCCGGACCAGGGCTCGAACCTGTATCCCCTGCATTGGCAGGCAGATTCTTAACCACTGCGCCACCAGGGAAGTCCCAACCAGCACTTCTGAATAGGAAAATTCTTTACACTGTGAAACTATAAATATTCATAAAATTAATTACCAATTTTGAAGTTAATGAATTTTATATAGAGAACAATATTTCATACCATTTAATATTATCAGTTGAACAACAAATCCAAAATTAAAATTGAGTCTCATCACTTTTCCTAATATGAATCTGAAATATTTATTTTATTAGTTTCTTACTTGCTCTAAAATTATTGTAATATCTCCTTAGCTTAATAATGACAACAATGACAAAAGCAATAACAATACTTATTAGGTTTTATGTTTATTAGTTAATAAATAACAATACTTCTGTGAACTATCAATAGAAACACATTGCCAAAAATGTTGTGTACGTAATCTGAAATTTTCAGAACATTCCCCTTTGGTAGGTAAATTACTATTATTCTCATTTTATATGTAAGGAAATTGAAGTTAAGATAGGATATTTCCAAAAATACCACAGTTAGTGCAAGGTAAGGCTAGAATTTGATACCCATTATGTCTGACTCTAGTCTCTAAGCTGTAATGTGTTCTCAGGTAGACTACTAAAAGTCCTAATCATAACTTAGTTTGCCTCTTAATCTCCAGAATATTATATTTGATTTTAAAGTCTGTAAGACAGTTAGATAGTTTTAGAACTTAAATATAAAACAAGAAAGAAGGTTTAAGACCTTCCAATTAAGAACTCATTCATCTGATGGGTCCTCAAAGGCATCTGATAGTTTTAATTCATTGATTTTTCAGAGGCAAAAATGGAAATGTATTCATGTGAGAAAAGGCTTTTCTTTTCATTAGGGGCTGCTGTCTTTGAAACTAGAAAGGCAAGACAACTACAAAACAAGCTGTCATCAACATTATACATAACTGAAAATGTTCAAGAAAACACTGTTTCAGCACGAGGCTGCCTAGCCCGGTAGATTACAGCCTTGGTGTTTTGACAACTATTCAAGAAGAGATATGAGCTTTCTTGCCAACAAACAACTAAAAACAGCTAGGAATTGGGGAGTAGGCAGAAGGGAAATGAAGATATGATCTTGAGAGAGAATTAAAGACTTTATTGTTTCTTTTACAGAATACTGCTCTTGGTTGGAAAAAATTACTGTGAGCTCCCTCAGGAAAGGAGTTTGTCTTTATGGGCTTATATATATGTGGAAACCTTGTTTGTAGATCAAAAGAAACGAGGGTCATCCAGTGGGTAGTTTCAAGTGAAAATTTGTATTCCAGTGCATAATTCTTGAGTTCATGTATTAGAATACGTCCTGGATGGAGGATTCTATTCCTTGTTCTCTAGTAGGCCAAGTAACTGCCTCCTACTGGCTTACTATTTTGATTTGGTAACTCTGTATCTGGGCTATATCTTTTTTCTATATATTCTAGTATGCTTTAAACCAAAAAGGGAAATTCATTGATTTCTGGCTTTTGTTTATATAGGTTACATTGGCAACAAAAATATTCCAAGAATATCATTTGTTTTTGAGCTCAAAATGAAGCTGTGTAAAACAGACGTAATGAACTCCCCTTCATTTCTTCATATGTAGACTAAGCCACATGGAGGCCCATATCATACAGTTATGAAGTTGAATAAACATCTAGAAGCTTTGTGTGCTTGTATGAAAGTACTTGATATAATGGCTACATGTCTGAGATGATTTGATTTAATATTCTGTACCTCAGTTTCTTGATACTGGGTGTAATATTCTATTTTCTGGGCTCTTGAATTGTGCAATATGGCAGAACCAGTCACATGGAGTAGGAGACTTTGTGCTTCCATACCTTCATTCCTTTAATCACTAAGAAAAAATTATAGTTTCTGAATATTAAAAGTTGTACATTTTGAGTAATTATTTGCTGTGTAATAGTTTTCTTTTGGGAAAAAAATGATTTACTCGGTATCTAATTGCCTCTTGTATCCAAGTGCCTCTTGGGTTAAAGACCTCACAACATGTGCAAAGAGCATAGTGACTTGGGCTACAAGGATAAACTAGCCACACTGCCTGTGATTACTGCTCCCTCTACATTTCTTGAGAGAAGAACCAGTGTTTGAATTTTCCTTCCAATACTGCAGAGTTTTTTAAACTGAAGTTTATAGGACTGTAAAGCATGGTTTCATATTGGGCCTCATAAAACACCAGAAATGTACACAGGACTTGATAGGTTTTCATATATTCATTTGTAGGGGGGCGGGATAGAAGATCCAAAGCTTTTATCAAATTATCAAAAAGGCCCATGATGCACACGCAGTTGAGAATCATTGAAATGATAATTTTTTTCCTTCGTTGTTAAATATAATGTAAACTGGAATAAGTGACTTAAGAACAAAGTTGAGAACAGAGATGCAGTGTTGTGGAATATTAGGATTTGAAAAGGGTACTTGTCTCAGTCCGTGCAGGCTGCTATAACAAATTACCATAGACTGGTTGCCTGAACAACAAACATATGTTTCTCACAGTTCCGGAGGCTGGAAAGTCCAAGATCAAGGTCCTGGCAGATTTGGGTTTAGTGAGAGACCACTTACTGGTTCATAGATGGCCGTCTTCTCGCTGTGTCCTCACAGGTTGGAAGGCAGGGGAGCTCCCTGGGGTCTCTTTTATCAGGGCACCAATCCCAATCATGAGGGCTCCATCCTCATGACCTAATCACCTCCCAGAGACCGCCCCCCACCTCAAATACCATCACATTGAGGGGGTTAGGTTTTAACATGAATTTGAGAGGGGCACAAACACAAACATTCAGTCCATTGTGGTACGTCACTAACTATTTCATATAGGAAGTATGCTATGAACTTGAAGTTGACCAATATTTGGAAAAGTAAAGTGGAAAGAAGGTGATCCAGGCCAAGAGAAGAGCTTGAGACCAAATGGGGTGTATTTGGGGGACAGCAAATTATTGATTTGTTCCTACTATTAAGTACAAGAAAGGGTGCAGTGCAGTATACATTTGGGCAGATAGCTTGGAGCCAGCTTCATGAATTCAATCATTTGAATGATGGAGAGAAGCCAAAAATGTTTCAGAATAAGAATAATGTGATAAAAATCCCTGCTATGAGGGTTGTCTTAACATTAGAAAGGGGAGCTTTGGAACCATAGAAATTAATTGGGATGTTATTGTAATGATCCAGATAAAGATTACTAGAAGTTGAAATTGTGGGGAATAGAAAGGTCTAGATTATTATAGAAATTTCAGAAAAAGGAGTCACCACCAGACTGGATGAGGGAGAAGGAAAGAGCAATCTGAACTGGAACGTAGATATTTAGTTTCAGGTTCTTTGTTTTGAGGGGATTAAATGTAGTTCCACTCACTCAGTGGTCAATATGCGTTCTATGTAGAAGGGCAGCTATGCACACGTAGATGTTTATGTTGTTAAAGTGGACATTTAGTGTGAACGAGAAGTTACTAATCAAGGTATCATTTATTCAAGAAGTTAAAATAATGTAACATTGGATTCCATTGCTGTTGGTAAAACAGTGAAGTAAATTTGGGAATGTCATGTTACTCCTGTAAGTCACATGTTTACATTAGAAATGAATAATGTGGTCCACCCTCCCCTCTACAATAGGAATGTGTGTGTGTTCATTGTAATTAAAAACTCTTTGCTGGGAAGCCCTTGAAAATATAATCCTATATCTCTTCTGCATAGACCCACGAGGAGGTAAGAGCCTTTTGAGGACACACTCATGTTTTCCACATAACTAAGAAAATGTTCTCAATTGACTTTGTCACACAGACACACACAAATATCTGTTTCTTTTCTGGTGTTGTTATTGAGTATAAGGGAATCATTCAAGATACTGGCAAGGTGTCAGTTGACTTTACAAAAAGAAGAGGATTGACTAAAGCTGATGTAGAGCAAGAATAAATGCAAATACTATACAATAAGAGCCTTTTCTCAGCAAGTCTATCTGGAAAAGACGAAAGAGCTTAAGATGATTTTCACCTATACCTATCTTCATAAGAAATAGCAATTTGTAGAAAAAATTTAAAAAAATAAATTCAATTAAAAATAAAATAATAAAAAACAGACTCAATACCATGAGCCCAAGACACTTATAAAGTCTTGACAGTGATAAGAAAATGAGACAGAAGTATTTAAAAGAAAATTAAGTGGAATTTAATGAATCCTTAGTTAATTTAAGATAATTTAGCTCTTGTGCTACAAGACTTCTTTAACTTCCATTTCATGATCTGAATGATCACGGATAGGGGGAGGGAGGCGGCATCCGGGGGAACCTCTTCTCAGTAGGGGTCCAGGTCCAGATTCAGCTTCAGCACTTTCTGTGGCAGGAAGAAAGTATGTGCAAAGAAAAGACATGTGGAGAAACTAAAGGTGGTGTTTGTTAATTCGTCTCTGCTTTTAGGTGAAGTAATTTTTATGCCCTGTATTTTGTTACATGGCTTTCATCTTGGAAATTCTGCATTTAATTTTTGGCACAAAAATAATTTTCCTAGAATTCCTGGGTGTAGAGAGATGGACCTGTTAACTTTGTAGAGTTAGAGATGGAAAGTTTCCTGTTTGAAGATTGAGATCTATCTATCTATCATTGATCTATATCTGCAGATGGTATAAAGAATAGGCACATAGCTAATAATTTTGATAAGCCTCAAATCAAAGACAAATTTTGCATCAATTGTTGCTAAGTAATTATCATTCTTATTATAATTAAGTTAGCAAATATTGGTGATTAAAAATGTCCTCTTTTTCTTTTTTGCATAAAACTATTAACTGACATTCTTACTAAAGTATAACTAAAATGAACTATGATGATAGTTCTTAATCTTTTTTTTTTTTTTTTGGGGTACGTGGGCCTCTCACTGTTGTGGCCTCTCCCGGTGCAGAGCACAGGCTCTGCACGCGCAGGCTCAGCGGCCATGGCTCACGGGCCCAGCCACTGCGTGGCATGTGGGATCTTCCCGGACCGGGGCACGAACCTGTGTACCCTGCATTGGCAGGCGGATTCTCAACCACTGAGCCACCAGGGAAGCCCGATAGTTCTTAATCTTTTAAGTTAAGTGGGAGATGTAGCATCATAGAAGAAAAAAGCTGAGCATAGAAATATGAAGAACTATGTTTAGTCTTCTTATGGCCACTTAGCATGTAATGCTTGTGGGTGTCATATACTTCACCGATGGAAAAAAGTTGATAACAGTATCTGCCCTTTCTACTTCACATTGAGAGTTTCTGTGAAGACCAAATTTAATCACATAATGCCTTTAAAATCTATAATCTCATATATATAATTTTACATTGCACAGTCAAACCTGTCTTACATAATTTAATGCTAAATTTGCCTTTGGAGAATATTTTTAACCTTGGGAACATCTTAAAAAGGAATTCTGTACAAAATATTGTTATTACTTTAGAGAAACAAAGCTATTTTTCCAGGATTTTCTCAAATTTTTATATATGCAAAACCAAAAAGAACGAATCTCTAATTTTCAGAAGAACTGAGTAGAAATGACCATGTATGTCTTATATTATAATATAGTATTTTCTTCTGAATAAAAATGTATTTTAGCTACTTGTGTATTCATGAGCAAGCGCTCTCTATGTTATCTTAAAACAAAATAGATTAACTGGATTTTGTTAAAATGATAAATGGAATGACAAATATGGAAACTACAAAACTCATTTTGTATGCAATGTTAGTTTATATCTTGCCTTTTATTTCCACATTTTCTAGAATCAGAGAACCTGCTGATCTTGTATATAACTATTAAGAACGTCAGCTTTTTATCTCTGTTTTTAAAAAGGGATAGCATTTTTTTATATGTTCATACACATATTTTAGCATGTATGTGAAAGATTCTTACTCTTCTCGAAAATATGTCAGATGATTGAATGCGTCGGCAAGGAAGCAGTGCAGAGGTGTGCTGGCCCTTTAATGCTGTTTCTGTTGTCATGGAAATAAGATTTTCAAGTAGGTTTATCTGCAGTGCTTTGCTTTTTATAGATTCCAGATCATTTTAAGTTGGTTTTAGACAAGCATCTTTATCCTTTAAATAAAAACACCCATCGACCAACTTTCAACGTTTTCTCCAATAAGATTTCTTAAAAACCTAGGAGTAAGGGAGTGTAGATTTTTCAGGAGTGTACATTACATATACACATGGCAAACGAAAAAGCAGGATCCAGCTCCAATGTCAAGCTTTTAAAATGAACATCTCACATTATTGTTAGTTGTTTAAGTACAGTTTACATGGGAAAAAAAATTGAAAAGTGAACAGAATCCTGTCACGACTCATGTTATTGGTCCAAATTCCTAACCTGGGCCTCCATTTTCCTTCATGACTCAGCAGCCGCTTAACAGTGAAGATTCATTACTACAGAGAGATTTGCTGGGACTGAATTTAGATTCTCCTCCTAACCAGCTGTGTGGGCTTGGCAAGTTATTTCAACTCTCTCTTCCTCAGTTTCTTTCTCTTTTTCCATCATGTGATAAATTTATGTTTCCTCATCACTTAAATGTGTTCTAGTCAACCATATTTTCATGTTATTGATGTATTCACATGTTCCTAAGGAGAAACATGATAGCAGTGGTTTTCCAGGATAAAAGGACCTGGGAGATGTAGTCCTAGTGGGTTTTCCTAAGCTCCCAGGAATTGGCAGTTTGCAACAAGCACCCAGGAAAAGAAGATCTAGTTTACAGTACCCTCTTCTCAATGCCAACACATGAACACATGGTGGGATCCCATGGTGAGGGCAGGCCGACCAGGAGAGACAAATAAAGGAAAGGAAGAACAGCATGGTATAGAAAGTGCTAGAACAGAGGAGAGAGCAGGTGCTGTGTGGCGCAGTCATGGGGCTTCTGATCCAGTCTGGGGGATTCAGGTACCAAAAGAATTAAATTGACAAGTAATCAACCAAATGACCTTCATGCTTCTTTATTCTTCTCGCTCTTTGCGTGGGTGAGGGTGATACATGAAGCAGAGGAGTCGTGAGAGCTTCAATAAAATGAAGAAGGGCTGTGCCTTTTCTTATTATGTAGTGATGGTCATCATAATTCTGATATTTATTTTAATTATTGTCTTCATGATTCAGACACTCTCAGCTCTCGTCAGTGTCAACTTATAAACAGGGTTGGTTTTTCTTCTTCTTTTTTTTAACTCTTGTTAAGGAAAAAGTGCACGGATGAGAGAATGTGATAGTTTAATCCATTCCATTCAGGATTGGAAGTATGATGGGGCCCCCGTGTACATACTCCAGCATCGTGAGTTTGCAACATACGTTCAGTACAAAAGGACGTCAGGAAGGGAAAACAGTCTATGAAGGTCAGAGATGCAACCCTCAACTGTGAACACGCCAGCTGACTGCATCCTTGAGTAGGAAGGACTGAGAATTCGGCCCCATTTCTCACTTTTTAAAGATTTCGTAACCACCCGAGCAAACAAACAGGCCAAGAACAGAATAAACTCAAAAAAGTAGCTGAACAATTCTGTGGGATGGGGGAGCCTTTTGTCCTTTTGCTGATGTGTGTGCTTGCCCCTCCCCCAGGCCGGGCTGGGAGCCAGAGGGAGGTGTGAGGGGAACATTCTATATAGGATATTGCACTTTGCCTTGGGAACACCAAACCATCACTTTCAGATGAAAGGCCTGACAAATATTTGAGTAAATCTTAACGCATCTCTCTCGGTTGGGTCGTCAGAAGCCACCTGGGTGGCTCCCAGTGTCCGCTGGCCTTTGAAGTTGCCGTGGTGTCAGTCCCTCATGTACCTCACACCCTGGCTACAGGGAGCCCAGGACACTGGCTTTCTTCAAGCACGCTGGCTCGGAGACTTGGCCCTGCAGCATTTCCCTGAAGGACCTGGGAGGCTTCTAGCCCAGTTTCTCCACTTGTCATTCAAGAAACGGTGACCTAAATCTTACTGGCCCAAGTAAGGGCTTAATAAGACAGATTTTTCTCTCTGTTCTCCACTCACTCAGGCCTGGCAACTGTTTGTTGGTTTTATGTACTGGGTATTGGTGATTTGAGGCGCCACGCCAAGTCATCTGAGGCTGGCGGTTAGGGAGACAAGTTCAGAGCGTCAGGATGATTCCTGGTTTCTGCTGTGACTCATTCTACCTTCGGAGCTTGCTCCTTCAGTTCTCCGCCCCTTACTTTCCTTATCTGTTAAATGGGAAAATAATATACCTTAATTTCTCTACTGGGCACAATGCGAAGCGGAATTAGACCTGACTAAAGGTATTTATCCGTTTGCATGTTCATACCTTGCCTCATGCCCCTCAAGATACCGGTTGGCTAGGAAGACATAAACCTGAGGGACTGAAGACTGCTTTTTAAGCTGGATTAGGGATGTGGTAAAGAGACTTCACAATAAGCCAGGTGAAACAGACCAGCATTACGTTGAGTCTCTGCATGTCTCTTCGACACTGCACATCTTCAGAAAGCCCAAAGGAGACCACACGCCAGGATAGCAAAGATAAGCCCTTAGCTGTGAGTAGAAGAAAGAAGGACGCTGATCAGGCGCGCGGCCAGTTTTGGTTTTGACTTCCGGGTTGGAGAGTTACGCTAGGCTTGTATATACTCCGGCCTTTTAACTTCAGTGCTAGATTTACCGTTTCGTTTCCTCTATGACACCGAGAATCTCCGTGCAACCTCGTGCCTTGGTAGAGATTCCTAAGTCCACTGTAGATGCTGCCTCTTCCTTGATCTTATCCCAGATGAGCTGATCTACTCCACCCTCTCTTCCGTCTCCAGTGGTTTCTTGTTGATACCAGTCTAGCGGTGCTTAATAACCATATGAGGTAATGTACCATGTATGTTAGCGTCCTCCTGATCAGGTTTTTGAGGTTGGAATCTGTTTCTTAGTCAACTTTTTTTTTTTTCTTTAATATTTGCAGTTCCCAGGAGAATGCCTTGCACCAGGTATTTTGTTACTACGGATGGAAAGAATTTTTAACTCATTATCAATTTTAATGCCTTTCTCCAAGGGTCTACCAGTTTTCCTATGTTATGGAGTGATTCTGCTGTGGTTGGGAGTAGGGGGCTGGGAGGAAGGGTCCTCTCTAAACCTGCCTGACATGCTGTTTTGTTTCACTTTCGATCATTTTTCCTACCAACTCTCGACTCTGCCCTTTTCACTGGCTCACATGCTTAAACATTTTGTCTCCTTTCTTTACTTTCCTCGCTAGGTGTCTTTTAATAGTTTTAACCAGAATTTCTCGCTGATGATGTTTTTGCCTTTTTTTCAAAAGCCTATCCAGAGAAGACATTTCCCATCGCCTGCCCAGCTCCTCTTATCTCCTGGGAACAGAACCTTTTCATGTTTTGGTGGAAATGGTTCTCCCAGTAAATTTTCCGCCAGATGGAATGAGGAATGACGCTTCTGTTGTTGCTTTGAGGTGAACATTGAACATTGAGGCTAGGTGGCGTTAACCATATTCCCTGCTTGGCGGGGAAAGCCTGGAACAGAGATGGTGGTGTCACATGACAGAAATAGTAGAGGCTGGAAAACCTTTCTCATCTTTTTGGGTGTAGGCAGGTGTTCTTGTGACCAGACACTCCTCTGTCATGACAGGTCCACTTTGTGGATGTACACGTGAAACTGTCCTTTGGTTTAAGGTTGTAGGAGTTTGCTTTCTATCTCTTGCACCAAAAGAGCCTTGAATAATATACCAGATAAATGTACTATTTATACTTTAATAAATTCAAAAAGTTTGTATGGTTTTTGGAAATGGGGAAATAGAGATCAAGGTATAAAATCATCTAATTTCTGTCATCTATGTTAAAATTTTCTAAAAAAATAAAATAATACACAAGTTAATCCTTCCTTTTGCTTCAGCTGCTGTTGGTTCCTTCTGCCAGACCCTAAGCAGATGTTAAGTTCTTGGTGGGTAGATAGGCTTAATTAATTTCTGTGTTGTTGGTACCTTGCACAATTTCTGATGCATAATAAGAACTACGCTAGTAATTTTGAATTGAAATAATACATTAATATTAGTATTCACTAGTTATAATATAATATAACATAATAATATATTGTCCTGAAACAAAATCCTTGGAACAGCCAGGATATTTCTTAGATGTCCCTTACATTATCTACTACACTATTTTGTTTTATACTCCTTGTATTTATAAAGAAAAAAATATTTAGCTTCCCCTTTTACTGTCTATTAATTTATAAAAGGGAAAACTATCTTACCTAGTAATTTATTAACTTATTAATTGTAATTTATTAACATATTTAGTTGAGGTGAAGGCTTATATCTCAACTACTTGGGAGAGGTCAAGATTAAAAATATTTTTAGAGTCAGTCGGCCTAAGAATAATCGTTTTTTTGTTTGTTTGCTGGTTATTAAATGAATTGCTGGATTCTTGAAGCGATCAGAGAGCCAGCATTTTAAGAAACAAACAAGACAAGGAGACAGGGAATTGGCAGTCAGAGGAAAGATGAACAGGGTGCTGATCTAGACAATGCAGCATCAGTGAGGCACTTACAGCGTTGAGAAGTCATCTAGAATGAAAATGGCAAACTGGCCCTTAAAGTCAGAATCACAAGTTCCATTCCTGACTTTTGAGAGCAATAGTAGGGGATGAAGTGAATGGCAATCAAATTGCAGGGGCCCTTCAAGGAGGTGGAGAGGGGTTGGAGAAGCCTGTCAATTAATCTAATTAAAGCGTGGATTTGCTTTGCAAAACAGAGAAAGAAGATGTTATGTTCCTGACATAGAGCCCATCAGTGGAATATTTCCCATTTCATGTTGAGGAACTTGTATTTGATTCCCTGGGGCACTGGTCTGTTCAAAATAAATTACTCTCTACAGTCAAGTCATAAAGTAATTGAGACTCTGGGAATGTAAGCCAAGTGCTTTAAGCTTTTGTTTAAAAAAGTGTGCCAAAGGAGGTAATGTTATAATAATAAATAGAGCAGCCACTCAAAAGCACCTTCGGGTTGACTAATAATTTTTTCTTGTCCTTTCTTCTTGTCGTCAGATTTAAGTATGTAATCTGTTAGATTCAAATATCATCTTGTTTCCATCTAATGGGTTTAATTTATCCAGATTGTAGCTCTACAGGGATTCGCAGTAATTAAATAAAGGGCATTTCTCTCAACTACTGTTTTGATAAAACTCTAGCTTTAATTACTAGTTGACAATAAAAGCGCAAGAAGAAATAGATTCTATATTATTTCCAATTAAAAGGAATTTTTGTAGAAGTTTTTTAAAAATAGATAAATAAATGAGATAAGTGAATCAAGTGTGATCAGCATTTGGATTTATTTAAGTTCAGGGATTGAGTAAAAATCGCCAAATTAAATATAAAGTTGTTCAGTCCACTTATTTTTTTCTTAGCCCAGTTAGCCAAGGACCTGTATGGGACTACAGACAAAAATAAGTCAGAAAATATAAGTCAGTGAATCAGTGGAGAAATAAATCAGAATGATGGAGTCTGCGTATGAAGCTGAACAGATAAAATAAGGAAAATAAATGAACACAGAGCGGTGGCATGCGTCCCTCACAAACAGAATAAGAGCCCTCTGTTTTATGTGCTCACTTATTTTCTTAAAATGGATGGAAATCTGTGGCCTCTGCAGGCAGACTGTCTGCTTTGAGTCTCAACTCTGCCAGTCTGTGCTTCAGTTTTGCTCTCTGCAAAATGGGAATAATAACAGTACCTACCCCATAGAGTTGCTGAGAAGATTAAATGGGGAAATACGTGTCATGTTCTTAGAACAGTGCCTGGCACGTCAAAAAGGCTCATCTAGCATTAGCTTTTATTATTATTGTCACGACCATTGTTAGGGATTCTATTTGGTCTGTAAACAGTAGAACCACTTTGCAAAGAATAACTGTTGTCTTGAGACCACATAGTGAGGTTGTCACCTGCCTAATTTTTTCTACTTCAGGAACTCTTAAAGTTTTAAAATGCGGTTATGTCAACATTACACCTTTTACTAAGCCTTGGACAGTTTATAGTATGAAAAGTCACATGCTCTCAGTTCTATCATAGTGGCTTATGAGCAGGCTGTAGGTATCATGCTTCCTACCCAACCGGATAACAGGTACAGGACAATTTTGCTTTGTGGTCAGTTTGTTTAGGCAGACCTATGGCTTGGGCAGGTATAGATTGACCCAGGGTTTGCTAAGCTGGACCAGTCCCCCAGTGTATCAGAGGGAATCTACTGACCCCTGAGAAAATCAATACGCACTGTTTTAGGAAGAAAAAACAATTCCTATTTATAGATACTCAGGATAACATTGTTTTTACAAAGTGGATTACCTTATGACTCAAGACAGTAATAGTTCATTTCAAGCCTAACACTTCATGACCTGAAGCCTTTCTCTCATCTTTTCTGAGCAGTTTATGGGAAAGTAAATTATCTGAAGTGATGTCACATTTGAGAGGTCAGAGGGAGGGGTCTCATACGCACTGAGTGCCAGCCAGCCGTGCCCTGTGCCAAGATTTGTGCCGAATGCACTTGATCCTGCAAAATCCCTAATGAAGAGGCTTTCTTTTTCTTCGCTTACAAATGAGAAACAGACCCGTAAAGAGGTCACAGAGGATGTATAGAGTTGGCAGAACTGCCCTTGGAGACCGATTGCTAGGCTGAGCCCCTTCCAGGGCACGGTGCTGACCTCACTGAGCCCAGAGAATGGCCAAAAGGCTTCTACGAGAGGAAGGATAATCCTGCCATGTGTTCCGTAAGCTGTGGATAAATAGCTAGTTGGTTTGCATCCCTCAGAGCCCACTTCACAGGAGTGGTTTAGTCTTACAAGTAGGAGCACAGGCTTAGGAACCAGACTGTCTGGTCTCTCATCCCAGCTCTGCCATTCACAAGCTGTTCCCCGCAGTTCTTTCTCTTCCTCTGTTTCCACATCTGTATAATGGGGGTAACAATAGTGTGTGCCTCAGGGAGTTATTTTCAAGATTCTTGAGTAAAAGTATGGACAAAAGTGCCAAGAACTGGGACTGGCATATAATAAGCCCTAAATGTTTTGCACTGTTTTTCTGAATTGTATCAGGTGGACGGCTGTGCTGCTGTCAACCTGCAATTTGCAGGATACTCTAGCGCTAATATTTTTCATTCAGCATGATTTCCTTCTTCCCATTTAATTATAGCCATGGTTATAATTATATGTATTTTTAACAATGGTTATAATCACACTATTTTGTACAGCATTTTATATTTCTGGAAGAAGTGTTTCATCTGCTTTCATCTGGAGCCTTCTTTCCCTCACCTGCTAAATGGCTTTAATTAACGATGCCTGTCTCGTGAAGATGTTGGAGGGGTAGAATGAGATGATGTATATAAAACACTTAGCACGGTATCTGGCACCTGGTGCAGTCGCCTTGCGAAGACAGCAGGGCAAGTATTAGTACATTCATTTCGTATTTGAGGAAATGGAGAGAGACCATCCTAGCCTAAAATCATATAGTGGATAGTGGTACAGTTAGCACACAGCAGAGTACTACCTGACAGGATGCCTGTTGACCAAGTAAATCACCCATAGAACTCGTTTTTTCACCAAAGCTCCTCATTTGATTGTATTGCCTGATTTGACATATTTGGACCTGGGGGTTATGAGTTCATTAATGAGAATCTCAGTAAGCTCTATTTTTTGAGACCCGAGAAACTCGTTGACTAACAAAAGGTGTTTTAGATTTCACTGCACAGATCGGACATTTTTGCATTCCCTTCTCTCTCGACCGTCCAGAGAAGCTGCTTCTTACCACTTGCTTCTAGGACCAAGTTTTGTGTACTGTTTCTGTTTTATATATGTCAACATCTACCTCCTTTCGGTGAATGTAATCAAAAGTCAACATAATGTTGAAAACTACTCTATTAACAACTCAGAAATGCTGAATGGCCACCTGGTTGTTCTATTTAAAAAGCAGAGCTTTATAGTGAAAATTATGATAGCCCGGGTGTCACAGACTTGTGTCTCAACCCTGATCCTGATGCAGGACACACGCGCACACACAGAATGGATTCAAGCATTAGGTAATGTTTTAGGGTGTTCGAAGCCTCAGGATACAGACTGATGACAAATGGTTTTTGAGATTGAATACAAGCCACTTTTTCTTTTAAACGACAGCCTTGATTTCAACCTGACTTGAAAATGTTCCACTTAAAAAAAAATGTTGCACCACATCCAAACAATGACAAAAGATCCAATTGGGACAGAAAACATAACATTTATGAGCACTGCTGATTGCTCAAGCCTCTCTTTCATTGTTTTCCTTCCTAGCTAATAAATAATAAAATTCTACTAGAGATTTTTGGATATGCATTTATTATTATGGCTGTGGATAATGTTCAAGAACCTCATATATTGGCAGCACAAGCTACAGGACCCTCTGAGCACTCTTCAGTGTGTTTCCCTGATTGATTTCCATCGTTGCACATGTCAGAACCTGATACTGCCTTTCCTTATGTACTTGTTTAGTTAGCCTCTTACTTTCTTCTTCTAGAGTGTAAATGCCATGAGAACAGGGACCTGCTATATGTTTCCACTGAACTTGCCCTAGAAGTTAGATTTGTATCTGGAGGAAGATAAGCACTCAATATATAGTTGATGAAGGGCTTCCCTGGTGGCGCAGTGGTTGAGAGTCCGCCTGCCGATGCAGGGGACGCAGGTTCGTGCCCCGGTCCGGGAAGATCCCACATGCCGCGGAGCGGCTGGGCCCGTGAGCCATGGCCGCTGAGCCTGCGCGTCCGGAGCCTGTGCTCCGCAACGGGAGAGGCCACAACAGTGAGAGGCCCGCGTACCGCAAAAAAAAAAAAAAAAAAAAAAGAAGAGTTAAACCTGGGCCTGGGAAGCCTGTCACTTCAAAGTAGCTCTATCCTCAGTCTCACTGCATGAAAGGTTAGAAAGAAGACAAGTGCAACTTATGGTTTCTGCTCTCAGTGACAGGCAGAGGAAATACATATTGAAATAGCATCTGTATTGAGATGTTAAAAATGAAAAAGATGTGTGATACTTGGCAAATACGTGTTGTAGACAAATGATATTGAAATTCAGGCAGTGCGATGGAGGGAGCAAATAAATCAGGTTTCCCTTAATATTTGCAATATCAGAGCCTAAAAACAGCTTTGCATTTATCTCGGACAACTGCAGTGGGGTGCTGTGGGTGACCTGAGCATCCCGCAGGAGACCTAAAGAACAGTTGCAAATGGATGGCTTGTGTGACTGAAACCAAGGGATATTCTCCAGGGTTCATTGAACCTAACACTGTGTACAGGGAGCAGAGGGACTGTTAGGACGGAAATTTCTTGTGATGTTTGAAGGCTTGAGTGTGTCCACCTTCCTGGAGCCACGGTCTCATCCAAATGGACCCTGCGTCATTGCCGATAAAACTTTCTTGGGAGAATGTTTTCTGGCTGTTTCTGGTACATGAAGGACTTGGGCATATCTGTCTTCTCCTTAATTCATGGAGAGTAGATCACAATCAGAGGCCTCTTGCTGAAGGTTAGTAACCCACCCAAATATCTTCAGATATCCAACTCCCCAGGAAGGAACGGTGCATAAAGTCACACACCCCTCATAGAGGTAGGAAAGGAAGTGACTTTCGTTTTGATCTGCCCATTGGGAGAAGCCCGTGGTGCCCTGCATGAGCCATGAGTTCAAATGTGTTGGTAGAAGGCATTTTGCAGACAAGTTGTCAGTCTGTGACTAGTTTCCTTTCAGGATAAGAGAATGTTTAGGTTACCCGAGATGATCTCTGGAAATGTAAGAGTAGACTCCAGTATATATTTTTCTGCCGTGAAAGGACTTGCAATCTAATGTATAACCAAAAAGACCAGAATGCTCATTATAAAGCTGAGAAGGCTTGAATCTGATTTTTCCTCATCATTGCTTTTTGCACCATCTTGTGTAATCAGCTCTTTCAAAGGATTTTTCCTGTCATCTGTGTCTGCAGGAACATTCAAAGCCAGATTTAAAATCAGTATCTCAAAACTCAGAACTTCGGACAAGCTTTACAAGCATTATGTTTACCTCCCTCTCTTTCTTGTTCTCTCTCTCTCTCTGTCTCTGTCACTCTCATTCTGTTCTTTATTTATTTTTACCGGCTTGTCATTTGCAATATCCAATGTGATGTGTAAGGTTGGGCTTACTTGAGATTTCCAAAGTGTTGACCTTTGATTCAAATGAATGGAGCAAAACAAATCATCTGTCAGCTAAGGTATAACTTATGTCTGTTGTCATTAATGTAACACCAAGACTTTACTCAAAAATGAAGAAATGCTAGCATAACGTGCCTTATGACTGTGTTAATTAAGGACTGAATGACTTACCTTCTTATGGGGGGTGAGTTTAAAATTAGGAAGACCAAAATTCAGATCCCAATTCCTTCATTTACCAGTTATGTCACCCGGAGAAAGTTGCTTAAGGTTTGAAAGCCTCAGCTTTGATTTACAATAAATCCTTATAATTGATTCTTCCTATTTTGAAAGGGCAAATTTGGTCTAAAGGGTGTTCTCTTGAATATTTCTGTCTGTCCTTACCATAATCAGTGTTTATGGCAATAAAGCCCTCCCTTAGGAGGCATGGCACACAGTGAATGATTTTCCACCTGCCTTTTTGTTTTACAATTTGCTTTTCGAAATATCTCTGTATCATTCTGTCATCAACTCCTCAGTCATGGCATTTGTTATATATGAATATGACATGTGTCTCCTGGAACTATTGTAAATGATGTTCACACTCCAAAGTACTTTGTGGAAGTTGCTAAACATATGATAAAGTATATTTTAAGCCACTGGATTTTTTCGTTATTCGTCACTATTATTTCATTCACGCGTGCATGCATTCAGTAATTATCTATGGAAAGCTTACTATGTGCTTGTCTTGTGGGAGGTGGAGACAGAGGGCACCTGACCTCCCGGGGCTTGGCGGCTGCAGGTCAGTGGGGACAATAATGGAAAATGCAAACACCAGAGAATAACTGTAATGACATGTGTCATCAGTACTAAAGGATGCTTATTCTGTGGGTCAGGGAAGATTTGCCAGGTGACATTCGTTTATGCTGAGGTCTGATAAATGAGTAGATCCAGCTATCTAAGGGTGGAGGGAAAAGTGTTTCAGGCAGAAGGAACCACATTTAAAAGTGGACAATTTTGAGAAATGAGAAGGGGTGAGTGAGTGAAGGATAGGAGGGGAGGTTCCTGCCATGTGTGCCCCATCTTTCCAGCCAATCTCAGGAGGTTGAACGTTATCCTAAGAACACGGGCAAACCATCGACTGGTTGTATACGGGCCACGAAACTGACATGACAGGTGGCTTGGCTGACTCTGAAAACACAGTACTGCTAGATTGCAGAAGATGAGTCTTTGTGTGAAAGAGCCTGAAATTCCTGGAGATGATTTCTTGATGAAAATATAACAGGTTTCTCATCTTTTCCTTGTTAAGACTCCAACCTTAAGGCACAGGACATGTCTCTGGAGTGTCTCCCTGCCTCTCCAGTTACTCTAAGGAAACTAAGGGCCCTGACTCAGAACTGGATTTTCCAGCCCAGGGCTCCTGGACACCTTGCCTCATAAACAGTAAAAGAGGGTCCCCTCCACGTGGCCAGGTGTTGGTCTCTTACACGTTGTCCGAAGAATATGAGCTTTTAAGTATTCAGTGTCGACCGTCTTGAAAACCTTTCCCTTCTCCCCTATTCTATCCGCTCCCTTCTTCCTAGAGAATATCACTTACTTTGGGTATCAGGGCAGATCAACCTCACCCTCTCAGAAAACAGGAAAACTTTCCCAACCATCAAAACTAAAGAGTGGGTAGGCATCCTTGCTGTGGGCTCATGTAGCAGCCTGGGTATTTTGTCCTTAGTGGGTATCACTTGTCACAGTGTTGAGATGCTCCGGATGCGCAGGCTCAGCGGCCATGGCTCGTGGGCGCAGCCGCTCCATGGCACGTGGGATCTTCCCGGACCGGGGCACGAACCCGCGTCCCCTGCATCGGCAGGCGGACTCTCAACCACTGCGCCACCATGGAAGCCCTCTTGCCTTTTTGATAATAGCCAGTCTGACAGGTGTGAGGTGACAGCTCATTGTGGTTTGGGTTTGCATTTGCCTGATGGTTAGTGATGTTGAGCATCTTGTCATGTGCCTGTTGGCCATCTGTGTGTCTTCTTTGGAGAAATGTGTATTCAGCTCCTCTGCCCTTTTTTTTAAACTGGGTTTTTGTTGTTGTTTTCAGTTGTATGAGTTTTTATATATTTTGAATATTAACCTCTTATGTATTATTTGCAGACATCTTCTCACAGCGGGTTTAAGTTTAGTGAGCAATGTGTCTTCTGGTTTACACAAGAAAATTGTCATGTATTTCACAAATATTTCTTAGGTGGTATTTGAAAGGGAAAAATCATACTTAACATTTAGTATATTTTTAAACTCCTACTGGTGGACCATCATACATTTTAAATCAATGACTGAAAACAGAGTGTGGCAAACGTAACGTGATGCGATGGAAAGAACGTTAGATGAAGCATCTCGTCACCTCAACTTGAAGGTCTTGAAAACAATCTAGAAAACAGAGCATTGCCAATTCTTAGGGTTCATGTAAGCATATTTACGAACTCATAAAGTTAATCTGCAGTAATAGCAACCATTTTTCTTTTTGAACTAGTTTTGAATTACTTGGTAGTTCAAAATATTTTTAATTTAAATGAGATCAAGACTTTAAAAAACAATTCTAAACACAACAATCAGCCCCAGGAACTCAGCTGCCCTCCAGTGGGAGAGAAGGACGGAAGGAACTGGCGTTTAATGGGTCAGAGTTGCTCTTTGGGGAGGTGAAGAAGTTCTGGATGTGGAAGTTGATCATGGTCGTACAATGGTGTGAATGTACTTAATGCCACAGAACTGTCCACTTAAACATGGTTCAGACAGTACATTTTATGTTCTATTTTACCACAAGAAAAAAAATAATCTCCACTTACTGAGAGGTGATTGCCGTAAGGAAGCTGTGTGCATGCTTGTTTCTCCTCGTTAAGAGTCTCTTCAGCCTGGATCTTAGGTGGTTCTTTGCATGTTTGAAAAATCGGTATAAGTTGCTATTTCTTCTTTTAAAAATGTGTGCGTGAAAACGTCTATTTAGACAAAAAAAAAAAATAATCATTATAGGAAGTTGTTGCTCTGCTGGAAAGTTTCCAGAAAGAAAAGCAGTTATAGTGACTTTTCCACTCATCTTTTGCCCAATGAATATGTTTTACCATTTCCTTTTCATCTTCCTTTCACTCGTTCCCGTGGTGCACATGGTGAAGCAGGAGGCTGTGGACTGAGTCTGATTTGTGCGGGTGCTGGGGACACTCCTAATGGGATAATGCAGGCGGGAGAAGCAGCCTCAGGTTCAGAGCATCAGTGGAGGAACTGCTGACGTGGAATATTAGACTTATTTGGTTGTTTACTGGCCCAGTCCAGGGTCTCCCTGAGTCTCAGTTTTTTCCAACATAAAATGGGGGGGAAAAATCACACTTTCCCTCTTTGTTTTGCGAAGGGGTTAATGCATGTGCCTGTGTCTTGTAGATTGTAAAGTGCTCTAAAGGCTTAACATGGCCTTATTCTTTCCACTGCTATGAACTATTAATGACTTGTTTCACTGATGATTCCTGTGGTATTAAATGAATAGAGAATATCACTGAGAAGTAATGCTGCATTCTGTGTTGACTGGATCCCAGGTGATGTCAGCCTGGGGAGAAGTGGCAGCAGAGATGCTGCTATGATTTGACTCTCTGATTTCCCCCTTGGTTTCCTTATTTCAATCCATGCCCGGAGCAAGCAGCTCTCTCATGAACCCTTGAATACAGATTGAAATATATTCAGAGGAGATAGGCGTTTGATTTATTTGATTATTATATTTACCTTTGGATTAAATTCTTTTGAGGAGAGAAAATAAATAGCAAATAATCGTAGACGTGAGAAGCCTAGGCATTCTTTTAGGAGAAATCTTGGGAAATACAGAGGACTGTTGTACAAGAATTGCCTTTCTCCCCAATAGTTGCTTTTGTGATGGTTTTGAGGGTGATATGCAATTTGCTGCTGACCCACTTTAAAAAACGTATGTGAAGTATATGCTCTGATGCAAGAAACGTATACTGTGGGTGATGAGGAGACGAAGTCTTTTTTATTAAAGGTAAGGAATTACAGTTCTGTGTGTGTGCACACATGTGTGTTTCTCTGTGTGCTTGCTTCTTTAGAGATGGAGACGGAGACAGGGATTCTTCCTTTCTTTATACTCTAGGCAAGGTTTATGCCCCCTGGGAAGGGATACTGTTTATTTTTCTTCCCGTACCTTTTGTGAAGCATGGAGACCCTTGGATCGTGCCCTGTCACTCAGTAGGCTGAAGTGCAAATGCTAATTTGTTGCCATACTGCAACGTTGTGATTTGCATTCCAAATCAGACTGCAGAATCCCATTATAAATCGCTTATCCTGTCGTTCCTCATCTAGCATTTGTTCTTTCTCCTTCCCCAAGAATGACCCTTGAAACAATTCTCTTTCAAGACATTCCCATTTAAAATCAGTTTTCATGGCCGAAAATCACAACAGTATATCACAAAGACATCCAGAGATTCTTTTTACAGAAATTGCAGTGTTTCTCTCCCTTTCTTTCAAGAGTTTCGTGGCTCTGAAGTGAACTAATGACTTAAAACATATCTTTCAGGCTTAAAGGTTTATACTCATCCTTTTGAAAACCATCCTTCTCTATCTTTTTAAACCTGAGAGGTGTGAGCTTACAAGTCCTCTCTCAATGATCATCTTTTACAGATAAACCCTGAAATGGTATAATTGCATCCTTTCTTGGCACTTTTAAATCAAATTAGCCAGATACGTGGGGAGGAGAAAACAGGGGAACGCAGTTTTGAAAGGTATCTGACTGGGTGAGCAGTAAGACCGCAGCATAAAGAACCGCCGGGAGTCTGGGCTTTCCCACTCTGGTGGCAGGGAGGGGGAATTACGGGTTGGTGGTCTGCTTCCTGTTAGGAGAACACCCCTCCATCTGTTCCCAGCTCAGCCTGTTTCCAATTTAAAGCCCAGATTTCAATACAAACCTCAATTTCTTTTCCCCATTTGAAATGCAAAGCAAGCCTTTCACGTCCTAGAGCCTCTGCCACTGGGATTCAGACCAAATTTCCCCCCAAAATTCTCAGGCTCTTTGCTTGAATACCTGCTTACAGTGGTGCACAATGGACAGCATTGAGAAGAAAAATTAATAATCTTCACGGAAGAGTAATTTGAATGAAATTGCACTTGACAGCCTGTCTCCAAGCAAACAAGAAACGCGAGGGAGCCTGAGCTAAGCTCCGAGGACTTACCCAAGCCACTGCTGGGGGAGCTTCCCAGGGACAAAAAAAAAAAAAAAAATCGCTCGCTTCTCCTCCATCTAATTGAGCTTTTGATTAATTCCTTGTACCAGATTCTACTGAAGAAAGGTAGCCATGGAAGAGAATATGGAAGAGGGACAGACACAAAAAGGTACTGTGCTAGAAAGGGGTTATTTGTAACTAAGTCATTATTTTGCAGTTTCCTTGTTTACTTAGACACTTGCCAGGAAGGCTAATGAATGTTTCTGTCTTGGAAGGCGTTTTTTGTTTCGCCTTTAGTCTGTTCCCCACTTGCGTTCATATCTGGCGTGAATGTTGCCACTATTTGCAAATCTTTCAGATATAAGTATCCAGACGCGGAGTTGAGTGTTAGTGATGAGAGCATTGCGGTATTGTTGCGAGCTGTCCCTTGGACCTTTGTTCATCGTCATTTATTTCATGTTTTCACGCTTGTCGAGCTGGGTCAAGGGATTCCTGGTGTGAGCCATAAATGCAATATTGGGAGCTGGTTGTAGTTAAAAATCTGGTGATGTAACCATTATCAATACCTCTGAATGGACATCTGATAGAACAAAGACCGAGAGTGTATTTATTATATTTTCCTTGGTGCGCCTTTTTTAAAAATCCTTTTTTCTTTGAGTGGATGCAGTTGAGTTTTAATAGAGATGGAGCAAAGGTTCATAAATTTTCAGAGTGTATGTACGGTGACATGAAGGTTTCCCTTTCTATAGAGTTGATTGTCATCAACTTCTGCATAATAAATGTCAAGGATATTCTCTGATGCATTTTCTAAGCGGGTGAGGTATATCTGGCTGTATAAGTTAAAGTGAAATTGTCATTTTTATAGGTTGAAAATGGCCAGATATTGGCAATTTTAAATGATTCTAATACTGTAGAATTTGTGTGGGTGTCAAGTGGTAGCTTTGAAGGGAACGGTAGCTTTCACCCCAGAATCAGCTGCATTTTCTCTCATGTCTGTTCAAGGCTTATGTAATGGTATAGAAAACACTCTTGTGTTCTTAGGATGGAAAGAAGCATTAACACAGGTAATGCTACTTAAAGGTTACATTTAAGAGTAGTACGGAAAAGATTCAGTTATCAAATTTGATTTCAAATGTACGTAAATGCATTATTTTAGAAAATTATATTTTACGTGATAAAATACGTAGGTTGGAAGTATAGCATAGTTTTTACATTATTTTGAACCATTCGGCTTTGCTGGGTCTTTCACCTCAACACACACGTACACACACTCACATATACATAATAAGAGACATTAAATACATAAAGGTTTTATAGAAGCAATAGAGGAAGGCAGTAAATAAACCAGTGCCCAGATTTTAGACATTAGCACACTTGTTAATGATACTCTGTAACAGAAACACAATAATCTACCTCGATAGAATGTGATCTATTTTAAATGAAAAGAAAACCTCAACTGCCTTTACTATGTGAACAGACAGCTGAAGTGTTCATCAGTGATATAAAATGGCAAATTTTCATGGTAATTTTCATCCTTAAAAGGCATCTCTATTGACTGTTTTATTTTAGGAATAAAATACCTTATTTTAATATCTTTTTATAGCACATAAGAAGATCGCTTCTCGGCCAGTCAACCTGTTTAAGGAAATAGAAGTTTATCATTTTAAATAGAAAAATGGTATTCCTTACACTAAATAAAACCTTGAGATAAAGCACGGATTGTGGTAACAGGTTGAGTATGTCTGAGCGTGCCTTGGTAGATGCAAGAAAAATGATGCCAAGAAAAATGATGTAATTAGTTGTGATGTTTTTTTCTCCAGTAACACTGAAAATCTTTCCTTCATTGGGGTCGGGGTAGCGGTGATGTGATGATCACCTCCACCTGTCTCACCGGGTTCTTTTTCTCATAGATGTGCATACTTAGTTCAGGAACAGCAGTGGAAAACAATTTTTAAAACTTAAAATTTGTATAATGATCTCTAAGTATATCGAGATATATAAGTAAAATATCTGTGATTAAGCTTTTTTTTCCTTAATGGAGAAAGAGAAGGTTTAATTTTCTTCATTCCTGGTCTTCTATTCCTTTCAGCTATGCCTATGACACCTTTTCTATATGTTTGTTGTTAGAAAGTTATATTTGAATGTAAATGCTCTCTCTGCTTGAGTGGAGGCAGGAAACAATGTGATGGGATCTAAGTTGGAGGAGTTACTTGACAAGCAGATAAAAATCATTAGAGGTTTTTACAGAGTTTAGGTGGACAGATCTGATGATCCATCCACTTAAAGGAAGGCAACACTTTGCATCAACCCTTATCCTGTTTTTCTTAAATTGCATAGGACTTTCTTAAGTAATATTTCAGATAGCACAGAATTCTCTGACGTTTGGAAGATGCTGTCCTGTCCCTTCGTAACAATTTAAATCGATTCTTCCCTGTTACAAATTTAAAGGACTTCAATTCATGTCAGTGTCTACTCATGTCACCTTCCAGGTTCAGCTAGCACGTAAAATGGAAGGCAGTGGTTTCATAAACATATTTGGAAAAATGCAATAGAGTTGATATTTAAGGACTTAAAAAGATCTTCCATAGGAAATGTATTTTTCTTCAAAATGAGTTCTCCCTTCCCCACTTACTCTGAAAGGCAACCGAAAGCAGTCCTGTGACATTTGCACTAATTTAACTCTATGTGTTCAGTTCGGGAGAGACGATAATAATGGGGTAACTTCACCGGCCGTTCTGCTCGGTGAACCCAGGCCTTGGTGTGAAACGGAAATGGGGTCATTAGTCTGTTATTCCATCCGTGTGTGCCACGCTTCCCAAAGGTGAGTATATCTCATTGTGCTGAGTGGGAGTACAGTGTTTTAAGGAAACATGTTTTTTGTAAAACATGCCCTGCAAATGAAAGCCAATTATTTTCTCTCGAGTTCAACCAAAGCAACCGTGTTCTGGTATTGGAGGAAAAAAGAAAAGAAAAGAGGCTGTTTTGAACTTAGCCCTTGGGTTCAGCCATAATAAACCCAGCATCACTGTCATGAAAAAGCGAGATACATGGTCACCAACTCCAGCAACAAGGGCTTCAGTTGTCATAGAGAGTTGGGCTACGTGCATGAAGAGATTTTTTACAAAGATTTAAAAGGTATACGTTTATGACTTGTAGATATGCAGCTATATCTGGAACATTTGGCCCAGTCCTCTGGGAAGAGATGTAAATGATTTGGGGGTGTCTGATCATTAGAGAATTAGTGAATGTGTGCTCATATGGCCAGCCAAGTGGGTAGCCATTACTTTGTAGATAACCTCAGTGAACACATTACTGAATTAGGAGAGGTCACAGAGAAGGTCACTGATGAATCAATGATTAGAAGAAGTGATTTAAAAAAGTGATTATATAGAGATGAAAAGAAAATAACAATGGACAGAAGAGTGAGCAAGTGGGAATCTTCATAAACTGGCTGAACTCTTCCAAACAGCCAAAAACCTGATGGATTTCATTTCTGAATAGGAACATCATATATGAAAAAAGCCTCAAAATTACAAGCTGTGTACCGGAAATGTTTGATCAGCTCAAAAGATAGCTTCGGTGTTACTCACCATGTTTTTCTACCATAATTAACTAGCAGCATATGCGTCTACGCTGTCAACTTCTCCAGCTGCACAGAGTCCACCGCTGGCTTCCTCTGAGAATCAGTCCTTGGTGACCCTGAAGGACTGGGTCACTGCAGGACATAGAAGGTCACACTTGGTGGGAACAGCCCAGCCTCCTCACCTCAAAGCCATCACGTGGCCACTGCTTAATGGTGCTCACTCAGCCTCAGCGCGGCACCACTAACATAGGTGTCGTGTCAGCATCCTTAACGTGTTAAAACCAGCAAGAATATCTCAATGAAAGGACAGTGCACAGATCTGTCTTTTCCCGGTCAGTTGTCGTGTCTGTCTATCTCATAATTAACAACACCGTATGATTATATTTATGTCTGCTCATAATTATATACTTTACATTCGACAAGTATACACACACAGGACAAAAGCATATATATCATATTTGTGGGCTGACAAAGTCTTTTCAAAGCTTTTTTTGACTAGGGTTGTTTCTGCCTTGCCAGATGACTTGGGAGCCTAACTCTTCCTTAAACAGATGTCATCCCTGAAGAAGAGACACCACTGTAGTAACTGAGAAGAGAGGCGGCTTCAGCTCATCATCTCTAGATGATGTTGGTCAGTGTAAATTACCCTGGGATTTTGGTGCCAGACAATGGCCTAGGGACTTTACATAAATTAACTCATTGACTCTTCACAGTGACCTTTGGTGGTACTAATGTTGAGAAGACTAAAAATCAGATAGGTTAATTAACTGGACCAAAGTCTCATAGTAGCAAGTAGCAGAGCCGGGGTTCGATACAGTCGGACGGTGGCCATGGTCTGACTTTCAACTACACCCTGCGTTGCGCTAGGTGTCAACGTGGCCTGCCTGCCACACCCCCTTCGTAGTGACTCAGCTCCAGCCACAGACTAACACTGCACTGGTCAGCTGTTCTTGGTAACTCACGGCTGTGTTCTTTATCACCAACTCTGGCTTGTTTGGCCACATGTGAACAGCTTCACCAAGGGCAGCCAATCCGTAGGTGAGGCAGCAGTCTATGACCTGTAAGTCTTGACTCCAAAAAGATGGGCTTGGTCAATGGGACTCCTCTCTTGAGGTTGGGAGAAGATGCTTCTTTGTGTGTTGGGAGGGTCTCTTTATCCCTCCATGTATCTTTCTAGTGACTGTGCTGCCCATCCCCCCGCTAATCTGAGTGAGTCTCAGTTCTTGGCAATCAAAAGACCTCTAAATAAAACAGATGCCCAGATCCTGTTAGGAAGCTGATATGAAGGGACTTAATGTTAAGAACTTTTACCCAAGTTTAACCTGCTAAGTGGCAACTGAACCAAATGTACACTTATTGTATACTTAAATGTCAACTTGACACACTGCTCTTGAACACATCCTAGGTGATGCTGAATTTTTCCCTCACCTATATTTTATTTTTATAATTTGAATAATTAATTCACCCTAAAACTTACCGAGTAAGCATTGGTAGTAAAATATTTTGAGAACCATTGCAGGAGAAATTAAAGAACCAGAATGAGTCAAAATGTCTGCTTTATTAATAGAATTAGAATCTTTAATAGTGTGCCATTGAAATCCATAGGCCTGTGACTAGGAAAATAACAACAACATCAAAAACCTTCGAACAGTCATGGAAATGGAAGAAATTGATTAGCGTCCTTTTGCTTTTTGGATGTTAGCTACTTGTGGACTCATGAAAAAGGGAATTTGTCTTGTCTAGACAGTAGCTCCAAGTGGACAAACTTCATCTCAACAAGCATTGTCAGATGTCATCAGCATTTGGACAGCAAAGCTAGAAGAAGCTTAGAGATTGAGATTTTATAAAGCACATAGGAAAACTCTGTCCCGTGATTTGACAGCCGTGCTTTCACTAATGTTTGCTGCACTTTAAGAAATTAACTTCATGTTGTTATCAGATGTTCTAAGACACCTGTCAGCAGGGAAAATTAGGTGTATTTTTCATAAAATTTGGTAAATATTCCCAGAACTTCTGCATTGCCCTGGTTTTTACGACTTCTGTAGTTTAGATTTTTTTTTTGGAATTTCTGAATTTTATTTTATTTATTTTTTTATACAGCAGGTTCTTATTAGTTATTCATTTTATACATACCAGTGTATATATGTCAGTGTAGTTTAGATTTCATGTTTTAGAATATTGTCATCTTATGTTTCCATTGGATCTGTTGCTGATTATGTTTTTTAAAACTGTGGGTACTGTTTGTCTCTGAGACCCACATGCTCAATAACACAAGTTCTACCATCTTGTTAGGATAAAGGATAGATGTCAGGTTTTTTTTTTACCGTATCATTAGAATGAGTGTATTCACCTTTTAAAGTGAAAGCGCTTAATATAGTTACTTCATTAACTCCTTGAACTGAAACTTCGTCTTAAACATTTAAGGAAACTGAGAAGAACAGTATGGTGGACTGACATACTGATACAGAATGAAGGTAGAGTGATGACTTCAAAATGGTTCTTGGAAATTAATTATTCTTTAATCTCAAAGGCAGTGGTGCGTGTGGGGTTCACAGGATACAGGAGATGACTCCTAGTTTGTCAACTTTGGCCTCCATTTTCCTCTACACACACACTCCTCCCAACCCCCTCCTCCCCATGCAAAATGTTTGACAGTTTTCTTTTTCATACATCGAAGACAGACTGCCTGGCTTATTTTCAGAATCCTTTTGGATAGCATCCATGCTAACAGGTGGCACAGCTGTGGATTAGCTGACATTGTAAAAATAATTCACGTTTTCCCATGTGTTCACTATTCAAATGGGGACCATTGTCTTAGATATTCTTAATCTGAAAGAAACTTCCTCTTTTGCGCTGAGAAAATAAAGGGAAAGAAAAACAAAAGATAGCTGACTGTTTCTCTCAGCTTGCAAGTGGGAAATTTAACTTCGGTCACAGGTGAAATTCTGTTTTCTGGGGCCCGTTTATAGAGTTCACTGGGGAATAAGTTACAATGTGAGCAAATCTGAGATCAGAGAAAAAAAAAGAAGGAGGCCTGTTGGGTTTTAAATGATTTGTGTTCCTAAAGTATTAGGACATATCAACCTGCCAGAACATCACTGCTGTGTGTAACCAGAAGAGTTTCCAAAAGAGAGAAAGACATTTTTGGCACATTGTTTAAATCACTTAATGTGTTTGGACTTACATTTCTATCATATGAGAAATAATAATCTTTTAGTACACCTACTTCTACAAAAGAGTGATTTGGTGGAATCAATCCCTGAGAATGACTTTAGGAACGTAAAACATATTGTTCACATTGCCTCCTGTCATGGAGCATGTGTGCTTTTATTTTGTTCACAAGTAAAGGTGAGAGAATTAAAAAATTTTGCTAATTACCATTTTCCACTAGTAATAGAAATTTCATTGTTTTGGCAAATATTTTCTCTCTTTTAATGCAATTTATTTTCTCCATTAGAAAGGTCCTTTGAATGAATTAGCTATTTTTTCTTACTAAAATAGAATGTGGAAGAAAAACTTCATAATTGTTTATATTCCTTTATTGTTATTTGATGAGAAAAAGTTCTAGTAAATTATTCAAATAAAGAAATAGTACATGATCAAATCCCTTTCCCTGAAAACTTAGACAGTTTTTTCAATTTTGGGGACACCTCTCCACATTTCCTGTATCAGCGGATGTACATTTTCATTGGCAATAATCTATACCATATCAATTTTACACTTCAACTTAGTGACTGACCATCTGAAACATAGCTAACTGCCTGTACTAACACGATTTATTTTTCATGGAAAAATAGTAAATATAATAGCAAATATTTAATAATCTAGGCACTGTCCTTAGCATTTCATGTTAAGTGTCTAATGTCAAATATATATGTTAACATGAATTCATAATAAAACTGTATTAGTTATAGTTTTCTTATCAATTTCAAAGGTTCTTTGATTTTCGAGGACACTATCTAGTCAATGGCTATTTAGTTCAAAGTTAACTCTACAGGGAACTAGAAGAAAACCTTATACAAATATCCAGAGAACAAACAGGGTTTTAACTTAATGAAATGAGATGGTCTTCATTTCAAAGAAAATAAAATGTGTCTAGTTCGAAAAACCATTCTTTCCCATAATAAAAACATTCAAATACAAATTTTGGAATTTTAGACTGGAAATTTCTTTTTCAGTGCTAGTAAAGAACTGTATATATTTTTGATGAAACATCTTTCAGTATTTTGCTACTAGAATCAGTTTTTAAAAAGATAGGATTGAGCATTGTTTGAGCAATGGAACGCTCAGATATGACATTGAATAAGGTTTGTCCATTAAAACCAACCTTAGGCTTTGAGAAGTTCTGAAGGTCTTAAGCAGAGCCCATATATCATTAAACCCAGATTCACTTAATACTTCAGAAATATTATTATAATTTTGCATCAATTTAAAAAATCTCATCCTTTTACAGGAAAGATGACTTTGAATGCTACTCATACAATAACTGAACTTAAAACATTTTAAATCTCTTCACTCCACCGCCCATAATAGAAAGTGGTAATTAAGCCATAAGATCTGGAATTCAGAAACCATGTACTGGATTCTCTCCATAAACCATAACCGTGTAGAAGACGCAGACATTTTTGTAGTCGGCCATCATACTGAGTGGCCCATTAACTTGTGGGTTTCCAGATCAGGTGACTTTTGCTACAGCTGTCTTTTCCTGTAGCATAACTTGATTTCTGTATAACTTCATCTGCACTATTCAGTCCTAGTTTTCTCAAAACCCATTTTTTATTTTTTTTGAGAATTCGTTTTCTCTACCATTATCTCTAGGATTGATGGGTTTATCGTGAGTATTCGATGGAATAGTGAATAGGTGAACGTGCGTATCACAGAATCTCCAGCGGAGTAGGAGTGTAGTCAGTTCAGGTTCACTCTCCATGTCTCTTCCCTCTCATCATAACACATTGTGACCATTTACACAATAACCAGGCAACTTTCCTTGAGACAGAGAGCCAGAACTGCAAATTAAACAATACTAGATTTAATCACTTGCTTGAATTGTTGTGACAGTCATTTTCTAAATGTTGGTTTAGCATTTAATAAATGACCTCTCATATTATCTTTTTATATAAATGTTATGTCCCTTCTTAGGGGTCTTAGGGGTGTAGTGTAGATTTTACCGTTTGTTCTTGAACCCGGTCTGCAAAGTCTCGTTCATGTCTTGTGATGATGATGATGGAACCTCAGAGGAGAGGAAGAGAAAGAGGAGGGTGAAGAGAAGAAGGAAAAGATGGGGTCAACCATACAGGCTAAAAGGATGAAACACGTTTCCTTCCTAAATAAAGACAGACCTTACAGAGCAGCTAAACCTAGCTTGGAAGAATGCTGCCATGACTCCATTTTATGCCATTAGATTTGAATTTTTAAAAGTTCTTTTTTCTTCTGACCTGCAGTACATTCTGTAGTTTGACAGCAACCTTCGTGAAAATGAGTAGACTTTCGTTTTATTATGAAAGAACCCACATATTATTCACATTCCAGTTTTAACAATTCAGTGAAGTTCATTGAACTGTCAAGTTTAGCGGATGGTCACTGAAACTTTGGAAGTTATGTCTTAGAACTTTTTATAAGATGCTGAGAAAGAAAACGTAACATAATGGTTTATAAATTTGCCGACACTAGGCTCACTGTTCATTGGAGTTGAACAAAGAAAAAAGTGCAAGAGGAAGTAGCAGTTTTAAATTACTGAGGACAATTTAATAAGATGAGGTCTTCCTGAGGCTCTATCTAGTTAGTTTTCAAGATGATAAATTCAATGACTAACACGTCAATAAGGAACAGAATTTCTTTTTACCTTCTTTTATGCTTTCCATTCTCATATTCTCATCAGTATGTAGTCTGTACCGGTTGCCCAGCATTGTGGCCGTGAACAAGGCACAGTCTGAAAAAAAGGGCATTTAAGCTCTAGTCAGTGGTACGTGGGGAGGATTTCCATACAATATTTGCATGTTTATGTCTTTCTCCCTGCAGTTTGATGTACTAATTTTTTGGTATATCATCACTGATTTATGCTTGGAATCAACGTATGATACATTATCTGGTGAAATCGAGGGGGAGTTCTTCTTGAACATCTAAAGTTATGTAACGTTTTGTATGCCAGTTATATAGTGAGGTCAAAAAAGTAAAATCTTGGGAGAAGATAAACTTATTTATTTATATGTTCTTTTTATACAGTGATTTGTTGCAACCCTAGATAAAAACTTAGTCATCAAAGAGGTGACAGACACTTACTACTGTTACTGATCTCTACTCCACAAAAGAGTGAGGGAATCCGCTACTATATGACATATATGATTCTTTCATAATGATGTTTGGAATATCATCTGTATATCATGTGTGGATACCACTTTAATATGAATATTAAAAGTATTTTTTTTTTTTTTTTGTGGTACGCGGGCCTCTCACAGTTGTGGCCTCTCCCGTTGCGGAGCACAGGCTCCGGACCTGCAGGCTCAGCGGCCATGGCTCACGGGCCCAGCTGCTCCGCGGCATGTGGGATCTTCTTGGACTGGGGCACGAACCCGTGTCCCCTGCATCGGGCAGGCGGACTCTCAACCACTGCGCCACCAGGGAAGCCCATATTAAAAGTATTTTTACCCGTTGTTTCTGGTAAAGTTGGAGGAAAGTTTATGTCACATTCACAGAAGGGTCATCATTACAATATCTGGCCTCAACTCTAGTACTTTATTTATTCTTTCAAATTCTGCAATAATGCAAAAGCAACATCATTATAACCTAATGATTCTGAGGTCTCTTCAGGCAGCTGGATTCCCATGCCTCTGTCCCACCAAGCATTGCACAGTTTTTAAAATATTAAAAATAGAGTGTATTTCTTCATCTAATATGCTCAATTAAAAAAAATCAAATCCACTGGCCACTCCATTCCATCTGTGTCAGATTGTGGGCACAGTTCCTCCTGTTTATTGACATATGTTCATTTTGCTTCAGTCTTTAAGTATTAACAGAATTATTTTTAAGTGTCTCCTGGGTGATTTGTGACTTATTTGACTGTATTGTACATGTGTTAGTTTGACCATCTCAAATTTCTAATAACAAACAATTTGTTCTACAAAGATGACATTTCAGTATGTCTGTACTGTCAGTGTGGTACTTTTAATGAAAAAATTTAATGAGTTCATAGTTCCTACCTAGGAAATAGAGGAATAATGTATGCTATGACATGATTAAGATTTGCAAATCATATTTACATGGAGTTTATAGTAAATTTATCGAATATTTTCCCCAGATCATTGTGAGCTCATTAATTTGTTGTGCTGTTTTACCTTTTTAGCAAAAATTGGCCAAATGTTTGGAAACTTGATTGATGTATTCGTATGTAATGACAACGCTAACATTTTTGTCATTTTTGAAGTTGTATGAGTTTGGTACTTTGGTGGCCTGTTCAACAGTACTACTCTCGTGTCTATGATTTACTCTGCCTGCCTCAGAGAAGATGGCGTGTAGAGAGTGGAATATCTGCTTTGTTTTTCCTTGCATTAAGTAACACTCCAAAGATCGTTTTCCGTACATGTGGCATGACTCAGTGGAATCTCAGCTCCCACAAGCTGAGATTCCATTCTGTCATGAGTGGTTCTTTTTTTATATCATCTACGATACGTTTACAAGCTGTTTGTGGTCCTTGAGGTACAAAGAATTATGTACCATTTCAATATTGAATGTAACTCAGACTCAGAGATAATAATAATTTAATTATTATCGCTGGTTATTTTGAAGTTTTATTGTGCAAGAAACAGAAGCCCTCATTGAAAGGGTCTTACAATCTATGTTTTAGAAATGTAATAAAGCAGTCATTTTAAATAATAATTTTTAAAAATTGGGCTTCAGTTGCACAGTAATGCAGGACAGCACTGGTGAACAATAGAGTGCCCTTTAGTTTATGTAGATGCATAATTTTATCTGTTAATTCTTAAGCGTGGGTGTGAGAAAAAGTGGGAATGGATGGGAAAGTCTTGGGTGCCCCTGATCTTACTATAGGGCGGTCTAAATAGTTTTAGACCAGTTCTGACCCAGCGGTTGGGGAGTCCCATCCCTAAGTTAGATGATTTACATTTAGTACAATAAATATTAAAATCACATTATGAAGTTGGATTTATGTATACATGGTTTGCATACATTGATTAAGTAAAGCAATTTATTTCTCAAACCCAGGTTTTGGTACATGTATAATTTTATCTTTGTTAAATTTTGAATATTCTTTTTAGCTCTTTATGTTTCCATTTTGTAAAATCTGAAATAAGATCCCTCTTCAATCTCTGTGACAATGTTTAATCATCCACTCCAAATTATAGAGCTACTGGAGTTATTTAATGACTTCCTGACCATGTAGAAATCCATATAGTTTAAAAGAAAATTTTGTACTCTCAGGATTGTATTATTTGAAACAAAAATTGTTTTAATTTCTTTAAAATTTATTATCAAAAATCTATCCCACTTAAGAAACCATAACAAGTTGAACGAAAAAAGAACTTACCTGGAAAAACATTTGAATCTTATCCTTATGAAAAGGATTTTGCAGTATGCCTTTTGGCTAAGGGTTGCTCGTGTGTTTTTGAAAATATGTTCTATTTCTAGGGTGACAACTAGACGTCTTTCGGAGGTGTCCGTTGTACCTGTGCCCACTCTGTCTCTCACTACGTTATTAAATTTTTACTTTTGTATATAAAAATGTCAGTATTGTCTCTGTGCCCTATATGCTTTAACTTTGTTGCACGAATATCAGTCTTTATTATAAGTTGAGTTTCCACAGTTGTTTTCAGTTGATTTTTAGGTTCATGGAATTTTCTAGTAGTTCATGGAGTGACAGGGGAACATCAGCTCAGTGTCTGATGCATTGAAAGAGGTCATTGAATGCTACACTCCAGAAACGACAGTGGTTCAGAGTCAGTCATTAGAGAAATGGGCGTATGTTTGCGCCAAAACAGAAATGATGCGTATTTCAGAAGAGGGCTGATGCCTCTGAGAGTCGAGAGAAGAGATCTGGCTGGAGCTTCCGGGAGCTGAGGACAGAAAAGTGTGGGCTTTGCCTAAGGTCTCCAGGGGCCGGCAGTGAGCCTGGTAGAGCTATTTAGAGGGTATGGCTGGGGAAGAATAATGTTGTTTCCCATTTTGCAAAATGAGAAGAAAAAAAAAAAGGATGTTACTGTGTATCCAGCCACTGAAATCTTTGTACTCTTAGCTCCTAAGTAGCCTCTGGCAATGATTTCCAATTTGCTTCATTTTCTTTTATGTGAAATACAGCTGAGGCTTTGCCAGACAAAATGTGCCAGACAAAAATTGAATACCTCTTTCGGAGCGGTGTAAAAATTGCATTTTACACCTTGGTGAAATTGCTTTCCCGAGGAAACCCATTGATTGTTAATCCATTGTTGATCCTCAAGTTTCCTTCGTTCCATAACCAAGAGCTTCTGTCTTGCTAGTTAGATGCAGTGGCACTAAAAGGAAATGTTTATCCACCCTACTAACTAGATTATAAATGTCACTAATGGAGTTTTATTCACCTTAAAATGGTGAATTGAGCACTATTATAGAACATTTGGTTTAAAGAAAATCTCAGTATCAAGTTGAAAAACTGAGCTTCCGTAAAAACTGTTAAATGATACACAGGCAGCCTTTGGGGGAGATAAGGTGATGATTTTGCCTTAATTTATTAGAAATGAATAACTTGTAAGAGAAGAATGATTGTTAACTGTACTTTGCAATGGATGGGCTATTTTTGTGCCTCTGGGATTTATGTGTCTTTGTAAGTTGCACAAGGGTAGCAGTACCGGAGTCTAACAGAGTAGTTCTGCCTTTGGTTTGCTGGATGCTCACCAGTTTTGGGGTGTGTTAAAACACACGTTGCTGCCCCTCCTCCCCTCACCTCAAGTTTCTGATATAGTAAGCCTGCGGTGGGGTCCAAGAGTCTGCATTTCTAATACTTTCCCAAATGATGCTGTAGTGGCTAATCCTGGGACCATGTATAGAGAACCATTGGTCTAGTATATTGCTTCCACTGGGTAAAACTCATGGTGAATTTCCCAACTGAGGTTTATAATTTATATATATCCAAATAAAGATAGTACGGATTTGAAACCCGAAAGCCTGAGAGGAAAACATAGAAATGGCAGTCATTTAAAATAAGAACCTTCTGGGTAAATAACTTAAACATTTTGCTTTTGAAAATCAAAAGGATTTTTGAAATCTGTGATAAGTTCTTGATTACTTCAAAAAGTTTTGTGAAATGTGCAATGGTATAGAGTCCTTCATCTGGATTATTCAGTAGCTGTAGGAGAAAATTACAATCATGGGATGATGCGGGAAATTGACCGAGTTAGAAGACCTACAGTTATGGAAAATGTTAATAATGCGTGCACCAAGGAAACAGTTATCATGTATTCAGTATACATGGGAGCTCAGTTATCTTAGGGGGATCAACTCTGTGTCACACCTGACTGCCAAGACCTGTTGCTGGTATTAATACTATTGTTGATCTCATTAGCTAATTAACAAATATTATAAATAAAGAAATTTCATGTCAGAGATCATGAAAGATCCCATGAAGACCAGCTCTAAACTAAGTTGAAATAGTTGGTGATCACTCTTGGTAAATAGTTGGTTATGACTAAGATCACAAGGCATCTTTTTACTGGCAAGTTAAATAAAATGGAAGCAAAAACTGTAACTGTCAACATACCAATTATCACCATGTATTATAGAGTTATTTACTTGGGTTTTTTTTGCATTCTCTTTTTAAATGTACATAAATTATCTTGAGGAAGTGAAATAACTAGCAGTTTTTTACATGTTGCTATGGAATATAATATCAAATTAGCTACTTTTTCTGGAGAACAGAATGCTTAAGAATCTAAGGTAATTGTTTTACTATAAAAAATGAAGACATAAGCTTAACACACACACGAAACATAGCTGAGGACTTTATAGAAATTCTTGAAATTATTGTTTTGGATGAGAACAACTTTCAGGGTGAATTCAGTATGCTCTGGGGAAGGAAGTGCCTATGGGAACTTATTACATGTTCATTAGCTTAAAAATAAACCAGCAAACAGCTTGCATAGATGGAAGAGCTTGAAGACTGTGTCTTCCATCAGTACTACCCCTAGGAATTACACCTCTTCTCTTCCAGAATTCCCAGATGTAAACATCACTGCTGAATTATGATCTGGTTTTGGTAAACACAACCCAAAAGCTTTGTTAATGCAACAGCATGGGGCAAATGACTTATATTCTAGCTTTTACATATTCATAATGAAAAACCCTCAACTGCCAGAGGGAAGGTGGTGGAAATAACCAGAACCATTCAGACGTGGATCCTAACTCTTCCATATACTGACCTTGCTTTTGGTCCTGTAACTTAGCTTCTGATCAACAGACTTAATTTTATCATCCATATGTTGGGATTGATATATCGTTAAATGAGATAATGTTTGTAAATCATCTGAATCATCGGCACTACTTGGTAAATTGTAGAGGATCAAACTGGATTTTTCTTCATCTTTTAGAATATTTTACTGTTTTCGTTCCATCATGCTATAGGGTCTCCCTGTCCATGCTAAAAGACATCTCAAATCTGAAAACTTTGTGATTATTCGTAGATAATTATTTTAGTATGACTATGTGCCAGCCACTCTGCTAAGTGTCACTGAACAAGGCTAGATTATGGGGCTTTTTTTTTTTTTGCGGTACGCGGGCCTCTCACTGTTGTGGCCTCTCCCGTTGTGGAGCACAGGCTCCGGACGCGCAGGCGCAGCGGCCATGGCTCACGGGCCTAGCCGCTCCGCGGCATGTGGGATCCTCCCGGACCGGGGCACGAACCCGTGTCCCCTGCATCGGCAGGCGGACTCTCAACACTGCGCCACCAGGGAAGCCTGATTATGGAGCTTTTGACGTGGAAGTGGAGGCAGACGATAACTGAAACAGCATCCACACACAGATAGATATGAAAATATCAGGGATATGCTTACGAGAACAACGGAGTGACAGGTTAGAAAGTGACAGGATTGCAATCAAGCTGTTGGCCGTGGCTGCAGCCTCATCTGAAGGCTCAACTTGTTGGAGCACATTTGCTCAATAGCTCATATGCCATCTTGCTGGCAGGCTTCTTACTCCAGGGTTGCCTCGCGACGTGGTAGCTGGCTTCTGAATGTAGAATCTAAAAGAGATGGGAGGAGAGCACGCCAGGTGAGAGCCACAGTGCTTTTACGATGTAAGCTTGGACACAACATTTTATCACTTGTACCATAGTCTCTTCATTAGAAGCAAGTCAGTAAATGTAGCCAATAAATGAGTAAATGAGTGAATGAATGAATGTAGCCCTTACTCAAGTGGAAGAGATTTCAGAAAGGCCGAAAGGCGTGAATGCTATGAGGCAGGATCACTGAGTACCATCTAAGAGGCTGCTCCAGAGGTGGTGCCTCAGGTGCAACATGTCCTAAATGAAACGTATCAATTTACTTCTGAATCTACTCTGCATCTGTGTTCTTGACTCCCATCACTCTGTCACCATTTATATGTGGTGTGTCAGAGCCTGAAAGCTGAGGGGTCATTGCTAACGCCTTCCACATTTTCATCCACATCTAATTGGTTACCATATGCTTTTTACCTCAGAAACATCTTTTAATTCTGGTGTCTCATCTCCATCTGTTCAGTTGTAGCCTTGAGACTTAGTCAGTTCTTGTCTTAAGCTATTGCAATTGTCTTCACTATGCGTCTCTTCATCTAATCTCTACCTGCTTTAGTTATTTTTCTCAAATATATTCACGAATTCTGTGGTTTAAAGGCTTCCATTATTTTCACTCCCTGTATGTAAGATTAAATCCATTATCCTTATGTTGGCATATCAGGCCCTTTACAATATGGGCAAAGTGAACTCTCTAGCCCTATTTTCTGAGATCATCCTTCACACAACGTAGGACTCCTGACTCTCTTAGCATGGTACAGCCTCTTATGATGTGTACTGCCCCATCCTGATTTCCCTTTTTATCCTTTTTCTTACCTGCTAATGTCATTCACCATTCGAGTCACTCAGCTCATTGAGTTATCCTTCCTAAACTTCCCTTTCAAACAAAATCCAAGAATTATTAATTCTGAATTCAAAGTTCTGAGTACAATGGTATAACAATTGATTGTCAATAAATATAGATTGAATAAACGAGTCCTCCTTCAAGTCATTGTATGTAGGTGTTTCAAAAAGAAAATAGTTGAACTATAGAAGTTCCAAAGAGGTTCCAGGGCTATGATCAAAATAAATGTTTGATTTTAGTTCCTACTGGGGACTTAGAACATGTAAATCTAAAAGAAATTATAATATTTAATATTTGTTAAGATCACACTATTTGCTAGGCACCATTTCCAGTGCTTTATGTTTAATTTACCCAATCCTGTCAACTCTACCAATTAGGTACTTTTTTGATTCTCACTTTATAGATAAGGAAACCAAGGCACAGAGATTTTTTTTTTAACATCTTTATTGGAGTATAATAGCTTTACAATGGTGTGTTAGTTTCTGCTGTATAACAAAGTGAATCAGCTATGCATACACATATATCCCCATATCCCCTCCCTCTTGCATCTCCCTCCCACCCTCCCTATCCCACCCCTCTAGGTGGTCACAAAGCACAGAGCTGATCTCCCTGTGCCATGCGTCTGCTTCCCACTAGCTGTCTGTTTTACGTTTGTTAGTGTATATATGTCCATGCAACTCTCTCGCTTCGTCCCAGCTTACCCTTCCCCCTCCCTGTATCCTCAAGTCCATTCTCTAGTATGTCTGCATCTTTATTCCCGTCTTGCCCCTAGGTTCAGGCACAGAGATTTTTAGTAATTTTCCCAAGGTCACGCAGCTAGTAAGTGGTGAAGCTGGGTCTTAAACTGTGGTGGTCTAGCTCCAAATACTCTTATTCCAGAAAGAAATTGGTTTCCAAAGATACCCACATCGAGAAAATATAAATTGAATAGGGTTAAAAAATAAAAACTGAAAGGTGAAGGCTAATTCTGACAAATGGATGAAAATTGTGAACGAATAGAATCAAGTTTATATTATCATAAAAAGTATTTTCCAACTTTTTTCTCTCTAAACCCCAGCATTTTAGAACATTGGAAGAACTTCAGCATCTTCAAAGAATTTAAGGGAGAAAAGAATTACTGTTACCATACACAGTGGGAAATGACTTTAGTTATCAAGGCATTAGGTGCTATGAGTAAAGAGTGTAAGTAGTTTCTGATGTCAGGATGAATTCATGGATACTTTATAGAACGTGACAGCGCATTCTTAATTGTTGCGAGGTGGGAAAGGTGAGTATTCAAGACGTTTCTAAGAGTTTACCAACAGGGTCCTACCTGTCTTAGAAGAAGCACATTCACATTGTATGGAGCCATAGAACACACTGCAGAATGGAAATTAGTAATAGTTTGGGAAGCAGGCTACCCAAAGTCCGTAATATAGTCCATAATAGTGGATTCATCTTTACTAGTTCAAAGAATATATCAGTATGGGTACGTTTCTAAAATACAGTATTAAATGAAAACCATATTTAAAGCCAACACAAGTACTGTTTATATGCACATACATTATATTGTTTATACTTGCTTGCTATATTATTTGTTTTGTGTTTGAAATCTCATAATTAAAAAAATTAAAAAGTAAAGACATCAATACAATAAAATGGAAATAGTACGTATACTTTTACCTTTGATTTCAGTTTTTCCCTTGAAATAGGCATATGTTAAAAATATTTTTTATTAAACATAAATTGTTTATAATTGTATAATTTTTATTAAAACTTATTAGAAGTTAAATTCCCAGATAGTCTTATATTGTATTTTAAAACACATGAATGGATTAATAAGCACAATGGAATTGAATACCCCCAATTTTATTAATATTCATCAGTTATCATTATCAACTGCTGTGCACTAAGTAAACTTGGTTGCTATTTTAAAAGCTAATGCCATTTCCAACTTTGTAGACTATTTTTATAAGAAAAGTTGTATTTCCCAAGTACATTAAAGCTAAATGTATTATAACAGCAGTAAAAAGACTGTATGAGATTACCTCTTCTTTTTGGTTATTTTCTTCCTTTAATTATTTCTTAGTCTGATTTTTTATTTTTAAATGCACTTTTAAGAGTAGACACCAACTATCCTATGTAAAATTCTGGACTAAAAAGAAAATTTGGTACAACCTGTACCCTGAGCTGAATGTTTCCCACAAGTTTGACTTGGCTTTTTATTGCAATTGTAATTCAATGCAAACCCCGAAGAAATAAATGCTATATGTTACTACCAGTAAACACAGGGATTGAAAGTGCACATCTGAGGTTTGAAATCCCAAATGAAAATGAAAAAGACTAAAATGCATTTTTGTAGTAAGATCGAATTATTCATCCAGGGTCAAGGTCATACTTACAATCATTTATTTGTAACATTATTACCTCCCTGAATACATCCTTTTGTGTCTATGCTGATTTTAACGAAGACTTATTAGGTTGTGTGAAGACTCCTCAGATTATATAATAAGTAAACATGATCACGGGCTCTGGTGTCAAGGCATTAATTTGATTAAAAGATATGCTTCCCGGGCTTACCTGGTGGCGCAGTGGTTGAGAGTCCGCCTGCCGATGCAGGGGACACGGGTTCGTGCCCCGGTCCGGGAAGATCCCACATGCCGCGGAGCGGCTGGGCCCGTGAGCCATGGCCGCTGAGCCTGCACGTCCGGAGCCTGTGCTCTGCAACGGGAGAGGCCACAGCAGTGAGAGGCCCGCGTACCGCAAAAAAAAAAAAAAAAAAAAAAAAAAAAAAAAAAAAAAAAAAAAAAGATATGCTTCCCATTAAGATGTTAATATATTAAAACCTTTTTGGAAGGTGTAGGGAACAATATGTTAATATTCAGAGAGGTGGTCAAAACCAAAACCATTTGGAAAGTAATTGTTCTTGTGGAAGTATGTGTGTGTGTGAGAGTATAGTACAAAGGTGCTAAATATTGCGTGGGTTTTAGACAAGCGCTTCCCTTTTAATATAATCATTCTCTGAGTCACCTATTAGGTAAGAGATAATTGATGCTCCTCTCCTTTAATGGATTAAGATGATTGCAATCAATTCCTGAGTTCAGTTTCACACAAGTAAAATTAGCCTTTTATAAACTAGTTTTTCTTTACATATGAAAGCATTTATAACAGCACATCCAAGACCTTGACAAATTCATGTGGAGTAATAAAGTTAGCTCCAAATTCTGTGGCTGCCAATGGCTGGATGGGTGGCCTATAGCAAACCATTTAACCACTGTGACCTTAAATCTCCTATTTGCAATATTAAGGAAATGTGCTAGAATTCCATATCTATGAATTTTAGACATGCTCTTTAAGCCCGGTATTTTCGAAGGTAATATAAGAACATTATTACATTCTTGTCACCTTACTAGGACTAGAATATATTTTATTTTTTTAAAAATTTTTATTGTAGTATAGTCGCTTTACAATGTTGTGTTAGTTTCTGCTGTACAGCAAAGTGAATCAGTTATATGTATACATATATCCCCTCTTTTCTAGATCTCCTTGCCATTTAGGTCATCACAGAGCATTGAGTAGAGTTCCATGTTCTGTACAGTAGGTTCTCATTAGTTATGTATTTTATGCATAGTAGTGTATATATGTCAGTCCCAGTCCACCAATTCATCCCACCCCCTCTTCCCTCCTTGGCGACCGTAAGTTTGTTCTCTACATCGGTGTCTCTATTTCTGCTTTGCAAATAAGTTCATCTGTACCATTTTTCTAGATTCCACATATAAGCGATATTATACGATATTTGGTTTTCTCTTTCTGACTTACTTCACTCTGTATGACAGTCTTAGGTGTGTCCATGCCTCTGCAAATGGCACTATTTTGTTCCTTTTCTATGGCTGAGTAATATTCCATTGTATATATGTACCACATCTTCTTTATCCATTCACCTGTCGATGGACACTTAGGTTGCTTCCATGTCCTGGCTCTTGTCAGTAGTGCTGCATTGAACATTGAGGTGCATGTATCTTTTTGAATTATGGTTTTCTCTACGTATATGCCCAGAAGTGGGATTGCTGGATCATATGGTAGTTCTATTTTTAGTTTTTTGAGGAACCGCCATACTGTTCTCCATAGTGACTGTACCAATTTACATTCCCACTAAAATATATATATGTTTTCTATTCATACATTGTATTTATCTTTACTTATTTCTTATAAAATAAGCTCATTTGTCATCTGATGTTATATACAGAAGAAACTCATCTGAGTGTCAATATTCTGTTAGCTAATAGATAGAGCCTACACATAGAATAATTATATTAAAGTGGAATTTCTAGTCCAAAACACACAGAAGTATTTACCAGAAAATAGGAACATTCACAATTTAATAATTTATTCTCTCTCTCTTCCTTTTTCTTTCTCTCTCTCAGACAGAGATACAGACAGACACACACACAAACACACACATAACAAAAGCAAATTATTATAAATATAAGAAAGAAATTGTCAGGTGAAGGCAGAAGATTTTATATGTTTTACATCTAAAGGATTAGTGTAAACATTTCTTTCAATCCAGGTTTGGTATTTATGCTGGCCTTTTCCTCTACAAGAAGGAACAATACGTCTTTTTTTCCAATTAATAAGTGACTTCACTGTGTTGCAAAGTCCTTAAATCTTTAGCATTTGTTGTTCTTGCCTTTGAACTAAAGACTTCCTTAAACAATAGTTAACAGGATTATAACAACTTAACCCAGGCCTTCATAAGTTTTCATTTTATGATACAGAATTGAGACAATTTTGCTATTCGGTGATTTCCTATTTGTCGAATATGGTGTCTTCACACCAGGGATTAGTAAATGCCAAAAGGAACTTGCTTTTGTAGTAAAAGAGGAGCTAAATATATATTGACTTCAGGCTTTTTTTTTATAGAAAAGGAACTCTTAAAGGAAATAACCAAGGCAAAGGATTAAAAGCATCGTATTTGTGATGCTTAAAGCATTCTGATTATTTTTAAAAATGATGATGGTCTTATTGCAGACATCTCTATAGTTCAGACTCAGGAAATAAATCTTATTTATTTATTTCCTGAGTTCGTCCCTTTATTTTGCTGGTGAATTTGTTGACAGATAGTAATTAGGTCCCTGTATTGAAATGTCCATTGTAAGCTCAGAATTCTCTGTGTTGGTTGGCGTGACAACCATAGCGGTCAATTAAACATGCTCAGAAACTGAGAAACTGTGCTGCTCAGGTTAACTGGATGGGGAATAAGAGCACCGTCCAGAGGAAGGCAAAATGGACAGAGACTTCTAAGAACTGCCTTGGATGTGCTATCCCATATTTATTTGTGTGGTATTGATAAGATAAACTGCTAATATGTACAAAAAGCTAGATGTTTAAAAATTCATTTAGATTACCAAATATAGTTTTGATTTTATATGGATTTTTCAAAGGTTGAAATAGCCTTAAACTATGAAGCCCTCTTTTAGAGAAAATGCTTAGTATTCTTTGTAACAAATATACTTGCTATAAATGATCATTTCTATCCAGCTAGTTCCCTTTTAAGTCGTTCCGTGAAGTGCATGGCAGATGACATACACAGATGGTGTAGATTGGCACTGCCTTTGCTGGCCAGTATAGCCATAGCCAGATTTAGGGACCAGGGAGATGGTGAAAGGATAAATCATTAACGACAGAGACAGAGCGTTGGACAAAGACAGGATGGTACGGTTCACTATCTTTTTCTTTTTTTTTTCTTTTTCTATTTTTCAGCTCCACCCCTTTGGCTGGTACATAGCTATTAACCTAAGACAAATTTGGAGGTAGTCAGTGAAAGCAAGTTATGCTTCACAGGACATTTCATAGTTTTTGCCATATATTTTATTTCTAATACAGACAACATTTGGGGGTTAGGAGAAGGGATTGACTGTCTAGCAAGATTCTTTTAAAGTTAGTTTGTTCTGATCTGGCTAATAAAATTAAAAAGACAAGATAAAATGGACATCAGAGCTTTGAACTGTTTCTGTAACTCAGTTTAAGCAATTGGTATCTTAGGGAAGGAAGGTGGCATATTTCAATTCGATTCTTTTTTATTAGTATGCCCGTATGAAAATTCAAGTACGGATGTTTTAATTAATCAATGAAAAAATATGAATATCAACTATAAAAATAAGTACTTTTAAATAGGCTAAGATCATTCCAAAAATCCATTGTCAAAATCAATTTAAAAAGTCAGTATCCATTATAACACTTTTGAGAGGATGAGATATTACAGATCGTCTTCACTGTACAAAAGGAAATGAACTGTATAGGATTAAGGAGCTAACTAGTGATAGAACTGAAAGCCCTGCTGGCCTCTTTCAATTGCAGGCACTTTTCTTTTTTTTTTTTTTGCGGTACGCGAGCCTCTCACTGTTGTGGCCTCTCCCGTTGCGGAGCACAGGCTCCGGACGCGCAGGCTCAGCGGCCATGGCTCAGGGGCCCAGCTGCTCCGCGGCATGTGGGATCTTCCCGGACCGGGGCACAAACCCGTGTCCCCTGCATCGGCAGGCAGACTCTCAACCACTGCGCCACCAGGGAATCCCAGGCTCTTTTCATAGCACCGTGATGCCTGCTAATCTCCCTCCCCATCCATGTTGTGGTCAAACATATAACTTCCCGGAGACATGAGATGTCCATTGAGTGCAAGTGAAACCAACACTGTTTTATTTTGAAATTCCTTTTCTTTCTTTGTCATGTTCTTTTTCTGGAGCTGTGAGCTCTAACTGATTACTTTATGTGTTCGTTTTTGCTTCTTTTTAATTTTGAGAGAGGCATATTAATATTTTCACTATATCTAAATGTCTGATTTGCTCATGAAGAATTACTGAAGGATGGACAGGGGTAAATATTATCCATCATTGACTGGTATTTAAATATTAACTCTGAAAAACAAAATCAACTTTTGAAATTACCCTGATAGACACACACTTCTGTAAAATTTTCATTGTCTGCTATGCAAATGATTAATAATAAAATGTAGCTTCAGTTTGTTTTAGAACTGGCACTCATTAAATTTTCCAGTTTTGAGGACAAATGTTTTGTCTTTCTTGTATTATCCTCATGAGGTTTTGGTTAAAGCTTTCAAGTGTTGGGACTAAAAAAATGTTACATTTAAAAAAAAAACAACAGTGATCTGTATATTTCTATTTTACATTTGTTATTTCTGTAAACAAATATGAACTGAATATATCTTAACCAAATTCAAGATATTTCTTTGAGAAAAAAATTGGCCATTTTCCTTGATTTCAGGATTGAAAATACGCGTCTCTTGCCTCCCTTTCCTTTTGTTTGTTTCTGACCTATCAGTTGAAAATCTTTGTTTTCATTCTCCTTTGTTTCCTCTTTTCAGTCTGTGCGCAGACCTTTCTCATCTTCCTTCCTTTTTAAAGTCTCTTCCCCGCCTTGTCCTTCCCTTTCAGATCCATCCCCACTCTCCCCCCTTCCCATTGCTTTGACTAGATCAGCACACTTTAATGAGCATCTTCGGAAGGGTGGAGGAGGTGGGTGAGATGGAAAAGCGATGAGCAGGAAAGTAAAAGCTGAAGTGAAAGATGAGAAGAGTGTGAATTTTATAAAATGGGGGGAAAAGATGAAACAGTGGACAGGAGTGTTATCAGCAAGTTAAAACTTCACAGCGTGTATTTCTGTTTTTTCATCCTTTATTGGTTGGATTCTTTCATTCATTGATTCATCACTTAATAAACGTATAATGAGCACCTACTTTTTGCCAGCTCTAATTGAATCGTTTGGGATGTAGGAGTTAAAACACACACGCACAGACACAGACACACACACACAAGACACAAAGTCCTCGTCTTCCCGGAGCCTGTGTTCCAGGGGATAAAAACTGAGCTTAGAAAATGGTGCTTTATGTTGTTAATGAGTATCCTTCTTTCAGAAGTGAGAGCAAAAGGAAAAGATTTTTCGCAGAAAATTGTCTTTCATAGATTAAATTTGTTGGTGCACAGTGATGTCCAGTAAGCAGTTCGATGCATGAGTTCAGGATTTGGGAGAAAAACCTGCATTGAAAGTCTGCGCCTGTAAGTTATCAACAAGTGTGTGATCCTTGATGACAGCAGTATTGATTAAATCAACCTAAAGGTGTTTGTAGACCTAGAAGGGACCGGAATAGAGACTCAGAGCAAACATTGTGGAAAGAAGCTGAGAATAGGAAAGAGAATGTTAAGTTGCGCAAAAGCATGTGTTGGGTCCTTGAAGAAAGCCAAAGACAGGTCACGAAGAAGTGGCCAGCAGTATCCGATGCTTGTGAAGACCGATAAGATAAGGTCAACAGTAACTATGTTGACCTTAGTACAGTGTCAGTCAAACCTTTGAGTGAACCTTTACTGCTCTATTTCTGTAGCTCATACCATGTTAACTATATTAAGGTGTATTTTATTTATTTTATTTTTAAAATAAATTTATTTATTTGTTTATTTTTGGCTGCATTGGGTCTTCGTTGCCGTGCACGGGCTTTCTCTAGCTGCGGTGAGCGGGGGCTACTCTTCGTTGCGGTGCGCGGGCTACTCATCACGGTGGCTTCTCTTGTCGCGGAGCACGGGCTCTAGGTGCGTGGGCTTCAGTAGTTGTGGCACACGGGCTCAGTAGTTGTGGCACACGGGCTGAGTCGCTCCGAGGCATGTGGGATCTTCCCGGACCAGGGATCGAACCCGTGTCTCCTGCACTGGCAGGTGGATTCTTAACCACTGCGTCACCATGGAAGTACTTAAGATATATTTTAATACCTCGTATGTCACATCTTATGAGAAGGATGATATTTTTTTCCTGTGTTGTTTGATGTTTCACATGATAGGGATGTGAATGTGCATTTACGTGAAGAGCAAAGAATCAGGATAGTGGGAGAAAGAGAAAATAAAACAAAAGAGGGCGGTCAGTTGTGAGAGGTGATGAAATCCACAATGTAGCTGGAAAGGTTAATAAACACTCTGAAAGATGAGCACAGATTTTTTTTTCCCATCCCTATTAAAAGAATAAAGTTTAGTTTTGTTTCTTAACACAAAGACGGAAGATGTGTCTGTCTCGTATTTTGTGTGTTACACATTTCTGATGGAAAAGCACAGTTGTGGTGAAATTAGTTTGAGGTTGTGGTGAAATGAGTCTGGAATTGTGCAGGATGGATGGATTGGAGGATAAGAGGCTATAGCTTGGTGGTCATAGAGGCTAGACTAAGATAAAGGCTATAAACATTGGAAGGATTCAGTTGAATTGATTCCAGGGAACAATGTGAGGGAAAATTGATGAGATACCTCGTGTCTCTAGGCCAAAAGCAATACTTAGCACATTATCTATTAAATAATTATCTTAATAATTGTAGTCTAACAGTGTCTGACAGATGTCACTGTATTTTCAGTTGAAAATTTTAAATATCCAGTGGTATCCTGTGAGTATCCTGTAGGTGCCTTGGGTCACAGGCTGGAATCCATAGGTTGATGCTCCGCTTTCTCCTATCTTGTTCTTCTTGTTGTGTTGGAATATATACTGCACTGTACCATAATTGCTTACGTGATTTTTCCATCCTCCTTGCCGGACTGCAAACTACACGAGGAGAGGACCACGTTTATCTTGTTCATAGTTGAATCCTTCCCAACCAGCACTGGCTTGTGGTGGGTCTTAAATAAATAGTTGTTGAATTAATCCAAATTATGAGTGGGTTAATTATATACAATGCTAATTTGACTGCGTGTATTTTTCAAACTCTAAGTTAGTTTCTGGCATATTTCTTTTAGTGGAGTCATCTTAACAGTCTATGTGAAATCTGTTAACAATATCTGAGTAGACTGAATGCGAGTGCCAAAAAAAAGAAATACTTCTTTGGTTCTGCATAAGAGAAGGTGAATTAAATGAATTAGATGTACCAGTTTGGGCACACTTTTAAGGGAATTGCGGTAGACATGAGAATGAGAACTCTAACCATCGTTAGAAGTCACAGAATGCACCTAACTCACTCAACTCTTCACACAGCTGTAGGAAGCACAATGCGTAACAAACCGTCCACCGAGTTACTGGTTTAAGACAATATGGATTTCTTTTCTTTCTCACAGTTGTATGGGGTGTTTGATTTATTCTGCTGCTTCGTGTGGTACTGGCTACAAGACACTGGGACATTTGCAGTCACCTGGGGTTTGATGGAGCAGGAATGTCCCAGAGGGTTCAGTTCATGTTGGCTGTGGGTCGCAAGCTTAGCTGAGACTCTGCGCCACTACGCCCACGTGTGTCCTCTGCCTGTGGCTTGGACGTCTCACAGCATGGAGCCTGGGTCCTGAGAGGGAGCATCCCCAGAGCAAGCGCTCTTAGACATCCAGGCAATAGTAGCAAGGATTCTTAGGATCTAGCCTCAGAAATCTGAGAAGTTCTCCTCTGCCACATTGTATTTGGAAAGGCAAGTTGCTAAAGCTTACCCAGATGGGAGGGGAGGGGAATTAGATCCTTCTTTTCAATGTAAGAGGCAGCATGCATAAAAAGAGAGGGAATGAGTCAAGAGTGGCCATCATTGACCATCTACTACGTGTAGTGCTATTATCTTTCTTATTTTAGAAATGAAGAGATGAATTCATGGAGAGCTTGGTAACTGAGATTCATAGCTGATAAATGCAACATCCAGGACTCAAACTCTGGACTTTGCTCACAGAGTCTCTGCTCTTAATCACAACCTGTTACTGCCTCACCTCTAGCAATATTGTTCATTCATATATGATTACGCACATACACACACACACACACACACAACCTGTTACTTCCTTACCTCTAGCAATATTGTTCATTCTCATACATTATTACACACACACACACACACACACACACACACACACACACATACATTCAGTATATTTAGAGGTCATGGTGGTAATGATAATGGCTATAGTCATATAATTCTTTGTTTTTGCATAGTTTATTAGGGTTCACATTGATTATTTTATTTATTCATAGAATGCATTTTTTGTTCAGTAGTTTAATTTTGACATAATTTTAAATTTACAAAAGCATTGCAGAGAGAGTGCAGAAAGTTCCAGTGTAACTTCACCCAGCTTCCCTGAATGCTTACATAGCCATGGCACATTTATCAAAACTTAGAAATTCTAACATTGATACAACACTATCCAACTACAGACTTTATTTGGATTTTCAAGTGTTATTGACAATTGTCATTTAATGTTCTAGGATCCAATCCATCGTACTAAATTGCATTTAGTACTATCTCCTTAGGTTCGTCCAATGGGTGAATGTTTCTCCATCTTGCCTTGTTTTATGTGACCTTGACGTTTTTGAACAGTACTGGTCAAGTACTTTGAAAGTTTTCTCTCATTTTGTGTTTGCCTGATGTTTTAAGATTGGCCTGGGTGATGGATTTTGAGGAATAAAACCAAAGAGATGGTATTCTTGGTATACCAAGTGGTATCACTGGTCACTTGGTTAAGGTACTGCACTGTCTACCACTTCTCTTTCACACTGTTTTTGTTGGAAGTGAGTCATCGAGTCCATCCTATCCTTAAGGAGCTTCACTTAGCCTCCTCCTCCTGGAAGAAGTGCTGTCAAAAAATGTGTGAACATGTTAAAACCACCGACCAACATTACTAAATATTTCAGAGCGGTCCTGTGAGGCTATGCAAATTTGTTTCTACTCAGAATGAATTTGAACCTCTCCAGATCGATCCTGATTTTTCTCCTCAAATTTGAACTTTTAGTCACAAAATTCATTTTTATAATTATTTAATATTTTTGTCTGTACATCTTATGGTATAATGTGACAAAATGCGGGACCGTAATATAGTGCAAATAATTCTTATCAATGTACGTAATTCCTAATATAATCTACTTACCAGTTAAAATATAAAACATATTCAAAATATATAGTTCACAAAATTTTATCCATATCCACATATTTTGTTTACTAGCTCTGCCTTAACGATCAAAATAGGCATTCATCTTATGTAATTATATCAAAGCATATAATCTGGTACAAATAAATCTTAGACCTTAGTGTTGTGCTTTAATAGATTGTTTTAAGCCATTAATTAAGTTTTCTTTCTGTATATTAAATTTGGTCTTTTACAAATATCAAATTTCTGAAAGAATTTATGGAATATTGAAATCAGCAAGCATTTTTAAATTTTTGATGAAAACAGAGAAATGTACACTTACCATGAATAATTCATAATTGTTCAATTCCTTTATCAACTCTTAAAAATTTTTTTTCACCAGTGAAATTGATACTACTTAATCTAAAGCAAATTCTACTTTGAGTAAGGTTTCTTATGCAGGTAAAAATGGGGATGTCAAGGCAGTGCCTAATTATTTTATAATTTGTTTTTCTGTTTTACGTTACTTTTATAGCAAAGGAAGGAAACAGAAGTATTACTTTCTAAGGAGGCAAAGTTAATTCAAAGCAATTTTCATTTTAATAAGTAAAAAGGGCACAATCAAGTTTAATAAACTTTTTAAAATAGGAAAATATTGAAAATAATTTAGAATTAGTAATTTTTTTTGAGTTTTGTTTCATTGTTGCTGGCAATGTAGGGCAGTGTATTTTTTTCAAATGTACATTACAGACATTGGTATTACCAGTTATGCACTGATTATTTTTTTTTAATAATTTATTTATTTTGGGCTGTGTTGGGTCTTCATTTCTGTGCGAGGGCTTTCTCTAGTTGTGGCAAGCGGGGGCCACTCTTCATCGCAGTGCGCAGGCCTCTCACTATCGCGGCCTCTCTTGTTGCGGAGCACAGGCTCCAGACGCACAGTCTCAGTAGTTGTGGCTCACGGGCTTAGTTGCTCCGCGGCATGTGGGA
>NW_020837969.1:5866100-5947568 GCF_003676395.1 Aethalodelphis obliquidens
TTGTTGGGTCTTCATTTCTGTGCGAGGGCTTTCTCTAGTTGTGGCAAGCGGGGGCCACTCTTCATCGCAGTGCGCAGGCCTCTCACTATCGCGGCCTCTCTTGTTGCGGAGCACAGGCTCCAGACGCACAGTCTCAGTAGTTGTGGCTCACGGGCTTAGTTGCTCCGCGGCATGTGGGATCCTCCCAGACCAGGGCTCGAACCCGTGTCCCCTGCATTAGCAGGCAGATTCTCAACCACTGCGCCACCAGGGAAGCCCCCTATGCACTGATTTTACTCGGTGTATTCAGAACAAAATAAATGTATATTTTAGAATGATAATCATTGAACCTTCCTTTCTGAATGTAAATAGTATTTTAGTAGTTCAAAGGATAACACCATATCTTAAAAGGGGAAAGGAGAAAAATATGATTATTTTCTCTACTTAACTTTGAAAATGATTTCTTAATCGACTCTATTCCTTAAGGTATATGCAAATAATGTAATTATAGTATTAATGGAATACAAATTATTAAATTGTATAATGTAATTTATACAACTTACCTATGATTTCCATAATTGCAAATATTTTGGGATAATAAAGTGCTGTTTCTTGTTTGGCTTGTTCTGCTGGTTATCAAACCTAATGAATTTATGGAGACTGGAGAATATAACTGCACTTGAGTTGTATTAATTTGCTAAGTTGTTTAGCGAAGGATCATCAAGAGTACAGCAATAAACAAAAACATTATTTCTGTCTCCAAAGAACATGTACTTTAGTAGGGGAGGGGGCATACATGTGAACTGTTACCTTACAAGACTGGATATGACTTTCCTTATGCCCTTTCAATTGGGACTTCAGGGAGTTTCCATGAAAGGTGATTGGTTTTTGTGAACCTTTAAGGATGGTTAAGATTTTGAAAGGTGGACATGGGTGAGATGATATTCCATAAAGAGAAGCAGTCTTAACAAAAGCTCAAGGTGGGTAAGGAGAAAGAGTTTTGAGAAACTCATAATGTTGTCTTTGTTGTCCTAGGGTGTATGGAAGAATGGTCTGTGAAATAAAGTTGGGGCCAGATGATGGGATGATGTTAGCCTAAACATTTTAGCCTCTAGGCAGCAGAACTTGGTGATAAAAATGATGGGGCTTATTATTCCCGGCACTTTTTGAGCCTTCCTGTTTTCCAGGCCTTGCAACAACCCAAGGAGGTAGATGTCACCGTTATTTAATATATTACAGTTGAGAGATTTGAGGTTTAGATATGTCATTACTTGCCCCTCTGCTCGAGTTCATTATCTGACACCACCTTTGCATCTTTATAAAAGTGGCAGTCATAGTGTAAAACCATGATTTTAAAAAGAAGGATTCAGAAATGCATAGTGGGGAGGAGATCTGAGGTCGGTGAGGAAGTGGTTGCAGCTATCTACGTATCTACTTTAGAATCAAAATGTTAATGGAATGATAGGGATGTGATGAGATTGGACAGACATGGGCTCTAGCAGCGCTGGCTGGCAGAACTTGATAGATGACCGATCTGATGTAGAGGGAATCAGAAAGAGAAGGACCAAAATCACGAGATGGTTTTGAGTTTTGGTAACCGGGTGAATGATGCATCTATCACTGTAAATTGAAAGGTGAGTTTAATTTTAGGCAGGGAGTTTGCCCTGGAGAGTCATCCACATGACCATTTATACCGCATAAGGAAAGTCCAAGGCATTTGGAAATGTGAAAATGGGTCTCACGTGAAAGGTCAAGATTATGAATGAAAAAAAATTTGAATAATCTGCCTTGAGACAGTAATTAAAGGTTTGGATTGGAGGATATAAGAGATGGGAAGAAAGGGATCGAGGGAGGGACAGAATTCAGTGAATACTGGTATTTAGAAGACAAAGGAGGAAAAAGAGATAGCAAAGCTATCAGAGAATTGTACTGGAAATTAGTTAGTGTGGTGAGGTAGGAGTTTAAAAAGGAAGGCATTTGAAGAAGCTTGATACGGTGGAGGTTGAGAATGAAGTAATTTCAGATCCAGAAATTAAGATGTTAACTATATTAAAAATGTGTTTCCTGTTCTGGCTTCACGGTTTTTTATCAACACAACCACAGAGGACCTATGGATTCCCTATCCTCCATCCAGTCCCTTCCTGTGTTCAGGGCATCCAAACACACTGCTTGAGCTTCTTGCTGCCGCTTGGGTCTCTGATTATAAAATTGTAGGTCCTTATATGATCTTATTTTCCACTGTTGGTGGTGTCATTAAAACTAAATAATGTGACGGTTGTCATTTTTGTTTTATTTTTTTATTCCTGTGCCTGAGTCTCTTTGCTTCATTTATAGACTGTTTTAGTCATTTGGTGTTGCCGGTGATGAGCTACATATGTCATTTCTTGTGTCTCCGACATCTTACCCTTCCAATTGATTGAACATATACTTACTAAGGTCTCTAAATTCTTCCTCGTCACGCTGGTCTTTTGTGCACGTGTTATCACTTAATCTGACTAGTCTGAGTAGTTAGAACTGAAGCTTTGGTTTAGTCCTACCATAGAAAGGTATCTATAGCCATCCAATAAAATACAACCTTACCGTAAATGGTGATTACAAATTCACTGATTTCGGAGGTAGGGAACACATTTGGAACTGATTGTGAAACTGGTTTTCTTGCTTCTCTAAAGCTTTGTAGGATCCAGGTATTCTAGGCATTATTCAGAAAACATTAGCTAATTTGTGTTGAAGAAATTCAAATTGTCGTAAACTTTAAGATCATTTTTAAAATAAATTTTGTTCTTATTGAGAAATACTAAATTATTAAGCAAAAACCATAAAAAGTAAGCAAGTCAGCATAGGTTTGAATATGCATGGGTTGAATGTGACATTTGTATATTCACTTTAGTTTTTAATTCTCACCGTACCTGCATGATAGCTGTTCACTCATTCAGCGGGTATTTGTTGAGTGCCCGCTCTGAGCCAGACACTTGGGATGGACAAAAGTGACAGGAAGCTGCACTCTTGCACATATGTCCTTCTTTTTGCAGAGGAAGAACCTTGAAGCCCCTGCAGGTCATCTTTCAGAAGTTAGAGCATGTATTAAAATACTGTTTTTTTTCTGACTTCAAAACGGTCTTTCTATTGAGCGTACTGCCACCTCTAAGTTATTGTATGTGATGACAGTTTTATTTTGTTTTTCAAAATGAATACAAATGTATTGTCTTCTTTGAAAGAAGTTATACTTTTCATAATTTTCAACTCATAGTTTTCCTCTTATTTCCTTTTAACACTTTCACCCTCATATTTCCTCACTTAGAATATATGTAGAACTAGCCTGTTAGGTCACATAATCACACCGCTGCCAGCCTGGTGTATTTGTTGCCAGAGAGGGAAAAAAGCCCATAGACTTGTTCATTTTTATTCTGTTTATTAGAAGAGTCTTTTAAATTTTAAATTTTTTGACTGATCTTCAGTGTTTGCTTCTAGAGGAGGGTCAGGAAAGCTGAGCATCTGTGTTGAAACAGTACCTCAGGGCAAAGCCACATACATGTTGCTCCACGTGAAACCCACCAGCTAAACTGGGAACCACTGGAATGCTATCGAATATCCTAAGCACTGCCGTGGAACATACTGTGCTTTTGGAAAGAATGAAGTATCCACACAGAAAGACGTGGAAGCATGTCCAGTATACATTACAAAACCCAAACAAAATAGAAATCATTCTCCATTTGTGTGACAGCTTTCAAATATTTTTTGGTAAGGGAATATTTACAGACTTATACATCCAATAGTCAGCAGTGATTGCATCAAGCTTGGGAAGATTATACTGGAAATATCATGAGAAACAGAATTGTTCCCAGGGATAAAAGCCAGTGTGGGTGCTAGTGTGAAGACACGCCCCCCATCATTTTCACAGACATTTATGAGAACTTGATATCTTACCAGTAAGTTTTTTTTTTGCTGGAATATCATTTTTTAAGGCAGATTTTACCTCAATTACTGACTAATGTTATATAACAAATTTGTAAATAAAGAATTAGTGAATTTTATTCCAGTCATATAATTAATATAACAATATTTATGTTATAATTATATGCATAATTATATAGTAATGTATATGCTATTAATATATAACAATTATATTATTGATATATTTATATATTATAATTATATTAAATGATGTATTTATTATATATAATTGTACTATATTTTATACAGATAATGGATTATATGTTAATAATGAGAAAGAATTATTAGGTAGTTATAGTCACCTATGTCATGTTAAGTGGAAGAAAACAGAGGAATGTTTACTCAGGAAATCTCTATGGTGCTTGATTTTCACCTAAACTACAGAGTTTTCTTTGTCATCATCTTAAATATTTCACTGGAGAAGCTCAGTAGATCTGGACTATTAGATAGATGTCAGTGACAGGTACCCAACTTGCATTTTAAATATTAATTACCCCAAGTCCCTTACAATCAGTGTAACATTTATAGCCTAGATTAAATGCTTCACATTACTTTAGTAAATTTTCCCCCAGGAAACCTTGATCCCGTAAGAAAAGAGAACACTGGTGGGCCTGCCCTGCTAGTCCGCTGGTTACACGCCGATGTTCATGAATAAGGGTTAAAGCAGAGTTGAGTTGGGAAGCAGTGAAAGGTGAGATGCCAATCTTTACTCCTTTCTCGCCCATTCAGTTAAAGAAATGAGATAAATAAGTAAACGCTAAAGAAAGTCATTTATGTGATTGCTGCTCTATAAATACCAAATGGATTAATTAAAGACATTCTCTTAAAGTGTCACACTGTCCTTTTTGGGGTAGTTCTAGTTGATATGTAAAATGTATAAAGCAAAGATAATTGCTCTGGTATATTTGAAGAATTAAAAAAATTAAGTGATTCATTAGTTATTCTTCACAATTTCCCTACGTCAGAATGAGATCTGTTCTTCTCTAAGAAAATTGATTCGTTCCTGTGGTTGATTAGTTCCTGTGTGATTGATTGATCAGTTCATCATCTATAGGTAATATATCGAACACATTATTGAATTTTAATAACACTGAAGCAAAGGCTTAAGATTATAGTTTAACACATTGATTTATGCTAATGTAATATACTGTTGGAAAAGTATGTTTAAGATTTGCAATGTTTTGATGTTTTCTAATTAAAATTTGACTTTGTTACTAATTATAAAATATGAAGTCTAACCCTGTAACTTACAAGTAGATATAACACACTCACTTACGGAGTCTTGTAGAGAAAATAAGAAAGAGAACGTTCCCTCTCGTGATTGCATGCTACACAGAGAAATAACTTCATGTGTAGGGTATATCAATAAAATATATATTCCTCGTATAATTTACTGAGTTCCTACTATATGGTAGGAACTAAGATATATCAATTTATTAATTATGCATTCAGTGTTAGGTAAAATTGCACCCATTTGCAAAGACTCTGCAAGGCTGACTACTGTTTTTCTTAAAGACAAATAAAACCTATGGTCTTCATGATCTCTAGCTAATATAGTAGGCCAGTTATTGAATATGGCCTCACAGTTAGTAATTGCTAGGACTGGAATTCACATCCAAGCCTGTTTACCTCCAAAGACTATGTTTCCATAACAACAGCTGGCCTCATATCTTGTGTTTACTTATCCTGTGCCCTGCCAGTAGCTCCTCCCACCCATGCCTCCATAATTGTCTGGAAAGTCTAAAATTAAATTGCGAATTTATATTGCTATTCAATATATATAGTCTTTGTTCTTTGCTTTGGGGAAGAATAGAGTTTCTCTATAGGGCTTGCTGTTAGAATTTTAGCTGGACGCACAGGCCTTGAGGGCATGTGGTTTGCAGACGTGTATCACTATTGGAGTCATTATTCCAGTGCATAGATTCTTAGTTTCCCTTGGTTCCCAGGACTTCCACTTATTTTACATACCTATTCCTTTATGTGTACATGTAAATGTGTTAGGGCTTTTCAAAACCACAGTGGGGAATGCATCCGTAATATGTAAGTGTGAAATTGAACGGTCACCTTCAATACAGAAAATTAAACTTTGTTAGAAATGAAATAAATATACAGTGAAACTAACTGTTGTTTAGGTGGGGATTCTTACTCCGCCTCTTCATGGAATTGATTTCCCAGGGCAGCTTCTTCGCCTTGCTAAGACTTAGACTTCTCGTCATGCTTCCACGATCAGTGCTTGAATATGTTAGGGACTAAGCTAGAAGATGCTCAGAGGTCCCGTACACACCTGACTCTTTCGGCAGCAGCTCAAGTTTTGACATCATGAATCAGCACAGTTTGCTCTTTCAGTCAGAGCTTCTGTTACTCTTCTAGATTCCCTTCCTCACTCCAGGGCTTGGCTGGGTCTTTGTTTGGAAGCCAAGTGGAAAGATACATTGGCTCTTAGCTGTCAGTTAAGTGAAAAAAGGCACATTAACCTAATTCTCCGTGGAATTTACATATAAATTGACTTAACACACTGGGTGAGTCAGTTCAAAATGGGACACTTGTAGGATAGACACTTTAGTCTAATGATTCATATAATATTGAACTGAAATTTTTATCTAAGAAAGTTTTATTGAGGTTCTTGCCGTGGATCTCTTTTTGAAAAAGCGTTTCTCATCAGTGTTATTGCTTTGCCCCTTTAAAAACATCTCCTGCTTCAGCCTCTTGCCATTCTTATGGTAATTCTCACACCACAAATTAATAGTGAGGCCAGGCATATTGTGTCCTTGGTTTTTTATAATCTGAAGATTTTCCTCTCATGTAGCGTCAGTAGTGTCTCTTGACGTTTTTATTTTTTCTCAAGGTTTCCTCTTTCGTGTTCTACTTCAATGTCAGTCTATAAAGGATAAAATATAACCTCTCTTTTTTGTGCTTTCATCCCAATGAGCTGATTTATAGATTTATAACTTAGATTTTCACAGCATGTTGATCCAAGGTGGCAGAAAAAAACAGCTCTATATTCATGAAGTTTTAATTGGCTTTTCTGAAGGCTGTAGGTTGTGTTTTGGTGTGTATCTCACACATGACTTGCTTTATAATAATTTGTATACTTTTTTAATCATCAGAAGTGTTCCTGATTTCTGTCTTTTAATTTAGTTGTTTTGAATTTCACCAGATAGTCCTCTACACGTCCTTTAAGTGGCTATGAAGGCAAGGCATTTGGGAAGGAAGCAATCATTTATTTCCTCTGCTCTGTCAAATTTTTTACACTTGAGTTTGAAATATAAAATATTTGGTAAAGGATAGGAGAGGACTGAAAATTACTAGCAGGCTGAAATAACATTTAGGTTAATGGAAAAAATCTCGAGATATTAATAAAATTTTGAATAAAATTCTAAACATCAGAGTTCCTCACTTTCTTTTTTTGGGCCATGACTTTGGAGAAACGCCAGTAGAGAAATATTTGTTTTTTTACGTTGATTTTTAAGTAGGAATCTTAGAAACAGAAAACACTTTGTCTTTTCCCACTTGTGTTTTTTAGTGGCTACAAAACACCTGGGGGTCCTCCTCACATGTGTGCTTTGCACATGATTGAGTCTAGATTCCTCAACTTTCTGAAGTTTTGTGAGGTTAATATTGAGTTTGACGTGGCGATATTTCTCTCAACTGCAGATATTTTGGCGATACTAATTTCATATGGCCTTGTAGATTTCTAGACCAACTGTAAGTACTTCCAAAGGTTTTAGCCTAACATCTAAACTGCTACGAGTGCGAGCCTTCTCAGCCCTGGTAGGTTTTACACATTCACACACAAGACAGACAATAAAAATGTAAGCACTATATAAATCTGCTCACTTTATATCATGATTTTATTTTACATCTACGTCGAAGTATGGTGTGGTCACAATTTGGGGATCATCAGGTTAACTTAAAAACTATTTTATGGACATTCTTCATTAAAACAGTGGATAAATGAACAAAATTCCACCTATTATTAATTCAACCTATTTGAGAATATAATTGTTTATATATCACCAGTTTTATATTGTAATTTCAGAGATAGAAAATAGCTGTATTTTACATATTTCTTTTAGTGATTTGTCAGTTATTTCCTCTTAAAAATGCCCTTTATTAGACAGTCATGGTTGTAACATGAGATTTTTTTTTTTACTGATTTATTGTAGTTTGATGATCCAGTGTTGATACAGACAATTATTCTTTGCTCTGTTGTTCAGTTGTTACAAGGATCTATCATTATTTATGATACTCTTCATTGTATAAAATATTTGTGACGTTCACTCATGACAAATTACTTTATCTAAACAGCTCAGTGTCTGATTGCTTTCACTTTCTCTTTGGAACTTATGTATTGCTGGATTCTGTATGTCAAAATAAAATATGTTAGGTTTTTTCCAAGTTAATTAGATTGGCTTTATTATTTGACTGTGTTAATATCCCCATTTTGTAAACATGTATTTTAAATACTTCAGTGCCAGTATTAGAGATTGGGTGGGGAGGGGAATCTAATGACATATTATTTGAAGCATTTAGATTTCATATGAAAAAACTTAATGTTTATTAATACTTTTAATTAATTACCATGGTGAGTTATAGTAGATACTGTGTTATTAACCCAGTGGTTAATTGCTGACCTTTTCTGGGACTTTTGGTACAGCAGAAGAGACAAACAAAAGACAGGCTCAAATGCAAATTTCCCCCTCACTTGGCTTTATTCACACTAATGGGATCGTAATTTACTAAGCAAATATCTAAATTAAAAACAGTGGCATTGACAGAACTCAGTCTACAATCGTTGATTGTCCTTGATGAACATGAAACAACTGGGATTTTCAATTTTGCTGCTGAACTTCAAGACATGTTGTCAACAAACTTGATAGAACTGGGTTTCATTATTTTGATATGTGGATTAAAGAAAAAAATTAAGGGGATTCTGTTTACTCCATTTCAGTTAATTTGTATTGAAGGATTTATTTTTAAAGGTATTTATGAAATATCATTTTGGTTTTGCCATTTAGCATATTAAAATTTTTCCTTTCTGTTTTTAAGGATAAAGGCTTTTTTTCCTAAGATTTTCGTGCAGTGAAATGAACGCTGAGGCAAGCCTTTTGTCTGGAGATAACTATTGCTTTTACACTAGCCATTGCCCTGTTTCTATGGAAACCGCAGGACTCTGAGGTATAGAGGTTTTTGTCCAACGATGCACAGTGATAGCCAATCAGAGTTTCTTTCCCTATTCAATTTATTAACTCACAATTGTGGTTTCAGTTGTTCCATATAGAATCCAAATACAATTGCATTCATTTTTCCCACAAGTGTCATAATCTGCCTATGGCATTTTGTATCAGATTAGTTTTACTTAGGATTAGTGTTACTATTACTTGAAAAGGTAATTTTATAAACACAAAATCAGTTTTTACCTCGAGAGTTGTCCTTTCTAGTATCAAATAAAAATATTTTCTTAAATTTGAATGTTAAGATTTTGTTTCTTTTCTAATTAGCAACCAGTCTATTCCAAACAGGCTCTCCTATTTTCTATATTTATTGTGAAGATGCAATATTGAGTCTGGTACTAATTTCAGTGCAAGGCATTTGTTCTCTTTAAGCCTTGGAGTGTATGAGAATAGAGATTTTTTTTGCCACTGCTCCTGAATGGCGTATGCAATGATGGTAGTGATTAATAAGCCTTTAATGTAGAAAATTGATCTCTTGAAAGCCCACTCAACTATTTTTCAATATGTGAGATGGCTGGTAAACATTTGCTTATATGAGCTGATGGTGCAAATCTATAGGGATGTATGGAATCTCCGCCAAAATGACAAGGGGCTTTGAATGAAGATGTACAAACAGAAGGGCATTGGTGGATTAAATAATCATATAAAGGGCTTTTAGTATGCTGATTTATTCCAGTGACCTGGTCATGACCTAGGATGAATTATTGACCAAGGGGGTTCAGAGAAATTCAAGAGACCTCCATCTGTAAGCACATTACTTTATAGTAATTGGACTTTCCCGGCTTCCATTTGATTTCCGAATACTAGATAATTATGTTTTCTCCTATATGATGAATATCTTTCTCTCTCTCTCTCTCTCTCTCTCTTTCAGTATATAACAGTAGGAAAGCAAGATGGATGCTAACCCCAAGATAATGTGAAACGTGGACTAGAGTCTGTTCTGTGTGATTTCTCTTCCCTTTGTCTCTATTTTTGTTTTCCTTTTCCCTCTTTCCCCCAGAGGGAGTGGATAGAAGCCAGTTAGGAAGCCCTGAGGCTCAAACTCAGCACAGAGATAGGAAGGCAAGTTGGCCATCTAAATGGGGTGATTTGGATTGGGACAGGCTGAAGTTCCTTCTTCTGCAGCCTCCTTGTGGCGTTTCTGGATCAAACACTGGTGACAGGATACAAAGGAGCATTTGCCACGGATATACCATTGTAAGCTCACAACATTCTTGCTCTTCATCCTGTACACCCCCTAGGGCTTTAGCCTTTCCTGGAGCTTTTATTTCAGCCAGAGCCTCTCTCTCTCAAAGTGGCTGCTGCTCAGCATTCATCCCTCTGTTCCCAGTTAAAACCTGCCATTTACTGGGATAAGCCCAGGAGCAGTGTCCTACTTGAAGTAACTGAGAAGCTGTGACTGACAGATACGCTGACCCCGTATGGAGGGGGTCGTGTCTGCAGCCCCAGAAAGGTGTATGGTGGAAGTGTTCATGAGTAGAATATCCTTTCCCTTCCTCTGATGGTTGACTGGGGAAAATCAACCCATGTGCACTGAGCACAAGAATAATAGAAGAGGCGATTCCTATGCAGAGATGAAAAACAATCTACACAGGTAATGCCTGAGCATGTAGAGAGATTATGGCTAAGGAACTAGTAGTGGGAGAGGTGGTAAAGATGCAGGAATGGTGATGTGAGCTCACAGATGAGGTGGGAAGGATTGAGACTTGGCAGGGATGTCAAAACCCACACGAGAAAACCTTGAAGGGGAAGGTTTTCCTAGCACCAACATAGCACGTGTGAAATCCTGAGGAAAGAGAGTTTAGAGTAATTCAATATTATCAAGTGTAAAGAAGCAAGTTTCAGAGGTGAGACTGGACAGCTAAGCAAGTGCCCAATCAGAATGGAAGTTACAAGCCACTCCGAGGAGCTTGAAATTCATTCTGAGGTGTGGAAAACCTCTTAGAAAATGCCTTCATAATGTAAGTGATGTGTTGAAGTTAGCATGTTGGAAATATCACTCTGGCTGCAGAGAGATGAGATTAAGAGGTAAGAGATAAAAGGCCAGCAACAGTGGTGGCCGTAGGGCTGTGAAAAGCATCCTGGTATCTCATTCACAATGCCTAGAAGTCAAGATAATAGGCCATTTAGGGTAATAGGTCCTAAAATCTTACAACATTTACCATCCCATTCTTCTTTTTGAATATTCTAGCAGAATGTCACTTAGAAATAAAATTCAGCCATTTGCTGAGACTGCCAATCTGTTCAGACGATGTAAGATTTTTCTTAACTTTTAATATATAAATTTAATTTTTTCCTCGACATTAATTTTACACTGGAAGAAAAACTAAAAATATAAAATATCACAGAATGAAATAATTAGCAGGCAAATTTAGCATTTACTCTAAGTATCGTGGTCCGTGGCCTGGCTTTCTTTGGGTTCAGTGACGAAGTATGAAATAGGATAAGGGAATATATAATTTATTTGGTAAATGGTGGACCCTCAAGTGCTGCCCTGGCCTCACTTATCTCTAATGGTCTAAAAGTTGGCCAGTACGCAGCCCTGGGCTCCCCAGACCTGGCTGAGACTGTACTCTGAGCCATTTGAATCACCTGCGTGGAGTGAACTCTCAGGACGCACAGAGAGGTGCTGGGGAGAAGTTTCCATTCATTTGTAGCCATGAACTTAACCTTTGCCTTTTGCACATCTTATTTGCTGGTCTGTGTCATCATTGCCTGTCAACGTCAAGCCCAGGCTGGCCTTTATGTTTAATTCAAGTAAACACTCGCAGAAGTGTTTTTGTGCATTATCTCATTGAACTCTATAAGGTAAGGAAAATTATCCCAGTTTTTTTAGATGAGGCTTAGAAAGATGATGTGGTTTGTCCGAAGTCACACCATTACGCATTTGAACACTTTCATTGGAAAGTTAGGGTTTAAACCTAAGGTTTTCGAAAATAATGCACAATCCCAGTCAGTAAACCACCTTTCAGTTAACATTCTATTAGTTAGGAATATAATATTTCTAAAAACTACCTTTCAAATAGTACCTTACTTTCTTCTTTTGCATTACACATAAATGTCTATTTTTTACCTCTGAATGTTTATGTTCAAAATGATAAATGATGCCCACATATTTAAACTCAACTTTTGTAATAAATGTAAAGTTCAGTATATTGTATAATAAAAATTAAAAATCCACAAACTACTTCTATTGGGTCACAAATTAAGTTTGTAGGCAATGGATCATTGTTCCTTTTTTTTTTTTTTTTAACTGTACCGTCACTATATCTTCTCCACCTTCTTTGAGTCTGGTCACTGTACAGAACTAATTTTTTGGTTTCTTTTCCTTCCCATTTTCTCTGGCAACTCCTAAATCCCCAAGAAATATAGTAGACACTTGAATCTCCCCCAAAGGGTGCCTCTTTTTCCTGTATTTGTAATATATGGCATCTAGGACATCTACACAGTTTATATATTCTTCCAGGAGAAGAAATCTGGAAGGCACAATCTGTTTAATCAGTGACACAAAACTGATATGATACTTCCTTTTTAAAATACTTTGTCCTCTTTTATAGGACATTCACAGTCTAAAAATAGCATCTTTTTGAAAAGCACTTGTAAGCATTTCATGTCATTTCTTAATCGCGTAAAAGCTTTTTCTTAGAATTATACTTGTCAACTTGAGCACCATCATGTAATCAAGCAGTCATTCAAAATCAGATGATAATTAAAATAGAAATTCTTTCACTTTCTAGATAAACATGAAGCATACTGTTGTTCTTAATGGAAGTTCCTATTTAGTTGTGTTTTTACCTTGATTGTAGGGTTGAATATAAAAATACCGTTCATTTTGGAAAATGCCAAATGCTGTAACCCTTAAGCTCCTGAAAATTGTGATATCCACTTGAACCTCCCAAGCAGACTCCTTGATTTTTCTGTATCTCTAGTATGTGGCTTCTTAGACATCACCCATGGGCTTAGATTTTCTCCCAGTGGTAGAAACCTGGAGGCCTTTGAATGTCCTGGAGTGAACCATTCCCTCTATATCAGTATCACATCTGGATTCATGCGTGCTAAGCCTGTGTCTCATGAATATACCTCAGCAGACTCAGACTTTCTAGATGGTCCACGTCATGAACAAAATAGAAAGAAAATTTAAAAACTCCTCAAATGTGTTGTACAGTGGCTGAAGCCATGACGGCAGCCCCCTCTTTGACTTGATGGTGCACAATATGAAAAATCTCCTATAAAAAAAGAAATTAACAAAGATCAAAAAGTATTTTCTCTGAGAAAATGTCGTTTCTAAAATGTGTTCGTCTTCTGGTTGGTAAGACCAGACGGTGAATTGGTAAATGGTCTTTTCAGGTTTTAATGGTGAAGCAGCCCAGTCAGGGGTTTCTGGCTTGGGTAGAGGTTTGCTGTACGTAGCGCAAACACATTTTCTTTGGCTGGATTACAAGTAGTTTTCAAGTATAGAGAAGTCCTCTTCCTGTCCCCCACAGGAGTGTCACCTCGACACAACATATGTAGCTTTCTATTGCCAAAAAGGGGGCAGATTTTGAATCTTGGCTTTCAAAACCCTGTTCCATCTGCAGCTCTTGATCATTTCTATAAATTCTCTAACTTCTTTTAGAAGAATGGTATGTGTCTTCAGGAGAACTGATGTGCCTGCAGAATGTTGAAACAGTTCTGATAGATTTTATTTCAAGAAGCTGTGTTGGACTCATTCATTATAAAAAGAAAGAAAGGAGAATAGCAGTCTTTACCTCTGACTGCATGTTCTCTACATGCCCTGGAAGGCAATGGCTGAAAGCCAACCAGTTTGGTCCATTAAGTGCAGAGAAAGGTTACGATTAGAGGGGCAAACTCAGAGGTAAAGCGTGAGTGGATGCACTGGTATTCTAACGCTCCTCTGGAAATCATAATGCAAGGTGAGAACTGCCTCAGCGATAGGTGTATCTGATGAATTTAACTCTATTAAACTTATGAATTGATATGTTAAAGACGATCAAGTACAACTGAGTTGGGGGAAAAAGGGGGGAAAAAAAGAAGAAAAATGAAGCTAGTGACCAAAAGTCAACTGCTTAGTGTAAATTGAAGTCATTCATGTAATTTGAGTTCAATCCCTTCAGATATTTTTCTCCAGATAAAGGCTTATTTTACTGAGCACTGTTTTTCTAACTGACCTGCTGCTCTTCCGAATCCTTACCTTGGCAAGGGTTATATTTTCTTCATCTATAAATCTGTAAAAAGGGGTAAAATCAAGTTAATGAAAACACTGTCCCTCATTTCTCACACTTTTTGAAACATCTGAATTAAATGACCTATTTTAGAGACCAAAGAATAACGTATACTTAACTGATGTATGATCATTTTACTTACAAGAGGGATATTTTTTCTTACTGTAAAAAGCCCCAATAAGTTTACAGTCTACTGTGGGAATGGGAGATTGAACAAATAAGCCGTCAAGTGAATGTGTAATAAACTACGTTAAGTGCTAAGAAAAAAATTAAGTTCATTTCGAAGGAAAACATTGGGACACCCTAATTTTGGTCGGGGGAATTGAAAGGTGGTTTGGAGAACATGACATATGAGTAGAGGCTACAAGATGATTGGGAAATTGTTTAGGTGAAGAGTGATTTGGTGACAGCAGGGGAATTAAAACAGCATTAGGTAAAGTTCTAGAACAGTGCGGTGGAGGGAGGATGCTGACAGGCCTGGTGTTGATGGGGTATAATACGGAAAGGGGAGAACTATTAGATGAATTTGTGGTACAAGTCGGAGTCTGGGTAATAGCGATTGACAAGTTGTATTGAAGATTGGGTTTTATTTTAGAGGTAACAGTTTCCGAAGGGTTTAAGGCAAGGGAGTGATGTAATTTATGTAAATTCTTAAAAGCATCTCTCCGGTCTTTTCAGTGGAGAATAAATTTGAGATGGTCAAGACAAGAGGGAACAGCCCAGGTAACAGGTGATGGTGACCTGTTCTAGTTAATGGCAGTGGACATAAAGAAAAGCAGAAGAGTTCAAGGCATTTTGCACATCGAATATGTAGCATTTGGAGGTAGAATGTACATTGGTAATGAGAGAAGAGTGTGCTAAGGACGGCTACCAGGCTTTGGGCTGAGTCACTAGCTGAATGGAGTTGCCATTTCATAAAAATGAAGGAGGCCGGAGAAACTTTAGTGTGGAGCTGGAGAGAATTCACACACACTAAGTGGGAGGTGTGCACAAGATGCCCAGTTGATATAAAAAGTGAGTTCTTGGCTATCAGTGTCGGCCTTTTATTTTTTCCTTGAAATTCAACAAGTTTCATTCTCCATTGAAGGTATGCATGTTGTCTTTGGTGTGTGAAGGATGAGCTCTTTAATGGACAAAAAGTTTTCCTCTTTAGAGAGAAAAAATTTTCCCCCAAGTTTTATATTCTTCTTCTTTTTTTTTTTTTTGCGGTATGCGGGCCTCTCACTGTTGTGGCCTCTCCCGTTGCGGAGCACAGGCTCCGGACGCGCAGGCTCAGCGGCCATGGCTCACGGGCCCAGCCACTCTGCGGCATGTGGGATCTTCCCGGACCGGGGCACGAACCCGTGTCCCCTGCATCGGCAGGCGGACTCTCAACCACTGTGCCACCAGGGAAGCCCTCAGTATGTTATTAATAGTTAAATTATACATTTCCAAATTATTTAATCCAAAGTTTGAAATGTGTTACCTATTTAATTATCCAACATAGATACAAAAATTGAAAAAAAGTGTGTAACTTTTGTGGATCAGTGTCTACCTGAAATATCGGTAGAAGGATCTTATATTTTAATACAAATACAATGTTAAATTATAATAACATAATCATCATTTCATTCATTCAACACATAATTATTGGAGATCCTATTGTCTGTAGCAGAGTAGTGGTTGAAATCCTAGACTCTAAAGTAAGGTCCATGATTTTAGTTTCTAAGAAAATTCAGTGTGCAACTTAACCTCTTGAATTTTCGAATGGGTCTTTACTTCTTTCCATGAGATTCTGCGTCAGTAAATTCAGGATGATAATAGCACCTTCCTCATAAGTTTTTATGAGGGTTAAATGAAATAAAATACCTTAATACAGGACCCTGGTATAAAATAAGCTTTGAATATCTTTAGCTAGTATTCCTATGTCTTTTGATCTTCCATCATTACTGTTTACACTTCAGACATACCCAGATGAGCATCTCCCATTTTAAAAGTACTACTTTTCTATATTTTTATCCCCAAGCAAAGATCTTGACATGTATCTCTATCTTTGTACCTTTCTTCCTTCCTTCTTCCCTCCCTCCTTCCCTCCCTCCCTTCCTTCCTTCCTATCTATCTGCCTTTATTTAATGACTGAACAATTAACTACTCCTGGAGCTATAGTTTTATAAATATTCCTTAGATGTTCAATTTATATGGAGAATATCCATCCTTTTCCTATAATTTTCCTCTAATTTATAATCTGCCTTTGAATCTTGACTTTAATCTTAAAACTTTTACTGTATTTCATCAATCGCAGAGTCTTTTGAATATATTTTTATAAAATACCCTAGAATTCTATAACATGAAAAGGTATAAAAGATAAAAATAATGCTCCGGGAAATGTTGTATTACTTGGTTGTGCTTTTCTCAGATGCCTTCCTATAGATCTGTCCGTTTTGAATATCATCGGCGTGCAATTCAATATCAATAACCTGTTCTTGGGAATTACTTGGGAACTGTCAAAAGTTAAAAAAAATGTACACGTGGGTCAATTTGATTTGAGGAGAAAATGTTTTAGATTTAGGTGAAAAAAAGAGCATTCTTATATTCTTTGTGGTTATATTCCAAAGAAAATTCCTTCCTCTGGAAGAGAGAACTGTTATCTCCCTTTGTTAAAATAAAATTCTTCATATTTTAGATACTAAATTTTTTATTACAAAGTAATGCACAATCATGGTAAAATATCAAAAGCTATAGGAAGATATAAGACAAAAATTAACAGCCCCATTTTAGTCCTCCCCAAAACCCAAGATTCATTTCTGGGCTAACAATCATTAATAGATTCATGTATGTCTATAAATTTTCAATTCAAACACAGAATATCAGTTTATACACATAATCTGTCAGTAAGTAAACTGAGTTGTCTTTTTAAGTGCCATCGGTAGACTTCCAGGATAGTTTTGAAGTCTTTTTCTAGAAAAAGACCCTCAAAATTCACAAAAATTATTTAGCCAGCTATCTTCAAAAGGGAGAAAGTGGGTACAGAAAGAGAGCATTTTACAAACTTTCTATAAAAAGATTCAATTCCTTATCATCTTGATCTTCTATCTTCAATGCTAAGTTGTCTTGAAGAATTATCTATGTGTAAATAAGGTCATTATCTTGTCTTCTTCTCATCTCGTAGTCCTTTAACTTCTGTTTTGTTTGGTTCCATGCATCAAAGTCACAAAAATCACTTCCTTTTCTAGAGGAAATCATCATCATAAGGCAGATAATCCGCGTAGCCACAACCATCAAATAACTGGAGATTTTCGTCAGACACCGACGGTATTGTTTTCATCGTATAACTCGTTCGTGGTGTGCCCTGGGTTACAAACAAAACCCAGTCCATACTGTCAGGGAGTGTAGAGTCTAGCGATTTTTGTGACTTTGATTTGCTTATAAATGGAAGAGACAGAGCGCCTTGTATAAATTCACATGGACTTGGAAAGAAAATTTGATATCCCGGTAGCTTTTGAAGGGCTAACTAGAAAGCCGGCTGCCTCCTGCTGGCTGCTAGTACGTGGTTTCGTGTGTGGAGATTTTGTATATCCTGCTGGGCCCCAGGAGAGGACCAGAAGATGTGCTCATTATCTTGTATTTATTTTTATATACCAGGATTTTCATACTGTTACAACCCCGGGAGCAATCACTGAAAAGCACTCCTTGTTTTTATAAATCTAAAGACGTTTTCTCAGTGTTCCTTTTAGCCTCTACAAAAATGGTCATTTCTAGATTTAATTTGCTGTTTTCTCCCTGGCGGCTCTCTGCCAGTTTCTCCTAAGTAACAAGTCACATTTATGCAGTGCTGTACAGTTAGAAAGATATTTCAGGTATATAATCACGTGCTTGGAAGTAACTGGTGAAGCCAGCGGGTTTGACTGATTCTAGCCACATTTAAGGCTTTTTTCATATAATGTGTTACTCTGGATTGACTTCTCGAAAATTTATTCATTTTCAGAAAAATATGTTACTGTTGAGAAAGCAAAATGCCTCTGTTTTCTTATGTCTTTATCTAATGTTTCCAATTTTTAAAAAGGAAATGAGGTAAACAAGGGGGAATAATATTTGCTGAGCGCTTTGTTCGTATGTCTCAGGCTTGTGCTGAGTGTTTTAAACTACGTAACATATATTTTAAACCTGACAGTAGCTCTTGGATACTATCCTGGTCTAACAGTGTAGGACACGGGGGGCTTGGAGAGGTCAGATGTATCTCCTGGGGTCACTCCACCGGCTGGAAGTGAGCACGGCCTCAATTAGACTGAGACCTCCCCCCCACACCCGAGGACCGCCCTCCCTCCATGGACAGTCTGCACTGTTCATTTTCCCATGCTTTTGCTGTGGTTTGAAGTAGAAGATTATATCATGCATTTGCAGTTCTTATCCTTTCAAATTCAGTGGATGGTTCTACCATATCCCAGTCGCACAAGCCAAACATTGTCAGTTATTTGAAATTCTTGTTTTCAGACTCAACATGAACATGTTTGCCGTCCCCATTGCTACGGCCTTAACTCAAGTCTTGTCATCTCTGACTGGACTATGTCATTAATCTCCTAAACGTCCACCCTTGTTTCTATCTCTCCACCAAAAATCCATCCATCAGAGTTCTTGTAAAGCATCCTTCAGGGCTTCCCTGGTGGCGCAGTGGTTGAGAGTCCGCCTGGCGATGCAGGGGACGCGGGTTCGTGCCACGGTCCGGGAAGAGCCCACATGCCGCGGAGCGGCTGGGCCCGTGAGCCGTGGCCGCTGAGCCTGCGCATCCGGAGTCTGTGCTCCACAACGGGAGAGGCCACAACAGTGAGAGGCCCGCGTACCGCAAAAAAAAAAGCATCCTTCAGTACCTCCTCGTCATCTTGTAACATAACTCTACACTCTGTTCTTTCTTTAACTTTTACTGCTCCCTTTATCACCACCGCTAACTCCTGTACCTTCCAGAACATACTAGAATCCTCATCATCTGAATAACTTGAAATTCCTAATGCATCTGACCTTGGGTCCCATGGTGACACGCTCAACCCTGAAGCCTCTTCTCCTCTTATTGTCTCTCACCTATAGAATACCTGCTCATCTTTCAAGGTTCAGTGCAAAGGTTACCTGTTCTAGGAAAGCTTTCCTTCGTGTCACCTTATAGCCGACACCTCCCTGTCTCCCTGCAAACTAGTTGGTGTCAAGGATTATGACTAATTCTTCTTTCCTAATCTCCTGGGCTCATTGTAGTGACTGAAACACGGAAGTCATCAAGTAAAACGCTAATGAATGAAAACAGAAATTCATTCATGTGACCTGGGTAGATGGATTACTAGACTTCTTGGCTCATTCAGGAACGCTACAGAATCACCTATAATACAATCGGTTGTGTGTGTCTATGGTATTTCCAAGAAATTGTTTATTGGGCTGGCAGAGAAGGAAGTACTACTACCACTTACACATACAGTTTTATATGGAAGCAATTCATAGTTTCTTTATTATCAGATTGAACTTAAGGAAAACATGATTTAGTTTTATTTCAAACATATTAAAAGTGGGGCTTCCCTGGTGGCGCAGTGGTTGAGAGTCCGCCTGCCGATGCAGGGGACATGGGTTCGTGCCCCGGTCCGGGAAGAGCCCACATGCCGCGGAGCGGCTGGGCCCGTGAGCCATGGCCGCTGAGCCTGCGCGTCCGGAGCCTGTGCTCCTCAACGGGAGAGGCCACAACAGTGAGAAGCTCGCGTACCGCAAAAAACAAAACAAAACAAAACAAAACCCATATTAAAAGTGTTTGAAAATAAATGGTTGTAGTTACCCTGAACCTCAGCAATTGAGAACGTTACTATTGGTTATATGGTTCCAAAGTTTTATTTTAGAACCGAAAATCACTTTCTTCTTGAAAACTATAAGATAAATTCTGTGTCTGGTCTTCTTGACTGCATTTGAAACCCCAAATTTTGATTGTGGTATTCATGTAATTACAGAGAAGAAAATAAGAATTTAGTTTAGCTATAGCTAAGAATGCCATATATATTTTTTTCATTTAAAACACCTTTCAGTACATTTATCACAGTGGTAACCAGAAATGCCATGCTGTTTTTTACAGTATTAAGATTCTTTTTCCCTCATAACTACAACAAATTACATTTCTGAGTCTTTATGTTTTTATAATACAAGAGAGAATTTTAAATTATAAAAATGTTAAATGTTTTCTTTTGCCCTTACAATATTATAGTGTTCAAATTACACAAAAGTTTTTTTTAAAGATTTTCTCTCTGTCTCTTTGTCTTTAGAAACAATTGAAAAGTGCCTAAGAGAAAAAAGCTGTGTGTGTGTTTCTGTGTATATATATGTGTGTATGTGATATATACAAAAAATATGTTTATTTGATTTAGAGCAATAAGAAAATGGAATCAATGACTATTTCACTTTGTGGCTGTAATAAAATTGTTGGACACCGACATCTGGAATAAACTGAAGGCAGAATAATTAACTGCATATTTTCTCTATTTTAATTAAATAAATAGTTTACCATTCTTTTTGCCTTTTCTTTGTCACTGGCGTATAGATTCTGTATGTAGGTAAAACAAATGTGAACATCTTTCTAGACACTGGCTTTGCGTATAATCTCTTCTTCAGTTTGAAGGCTGTTATTGTGCTTTGAAGTAAATAACCAACACCTTGAAAGGAAGTACATTTAAAAACATAGTTAAAAAAAAAAAACAGGGCTTCCCTGGTGGCGCAGTGGTTGAGAGTCCGCTTGCCGATGCAGGGGACATGGGTTCGTGCCCCGGTCCAGGAGGATCCCATGTGCCGCGGAGCGGGCTCGCTGAGCATGTGCGTCCGGAGCCTGTGCTCTGCAATGGGAGAAGCCACAACAGTGAGAGGCCCGCGTACCGCAAAAAAAAAAAAAAAAACATATTAGGGGGAATGGGTATGCGGAGTGTGACACTCAGAGCCTAAAACCTAGGTGGGAAGTATATGCAGCTCAGCTCACCAATCTGCAGGGGGGGATCCACGGGCACTTCCATTTGTACAAAAGAAATGGTTCTCATCGGAAGCACAGAACAAAGATTTCTTTTTCCAAATAAAGAAATTAATTAAATAAAAAATAAAAACATAATTACTTAAGAATCTGAGCTCTAAAATTTAACATTGAGAATTTGGGGATTGTTTTTATTTCTGCTTAGGTTGTTGCTTTGAATTGAACAAAACGTGTTTAAATTATGAAATCGAAATCCGAATTTAAGGTTAAACTACTGGTATACAGAAAGTCAGAAGCTTGGGGGTGTTTGTCATCCTCAGATGTTCCTTTATATTTTTGTTTAGAAACTACTTTTGTGTTTGAAAGGATCGCGTGCGGCACTTTTCACGGGGCTAACCTGTACCTTTCAATTAATCCCTACCTTCTAAACCAAGGACCTTGTCGTTGTTGTTGTTACTGTTGTCTCTTTAATCAGCTAACTTGAGCACATCAAGAAGATTTTTTATTTAGCACACCAGGCACGTATGCATGCATCTGGCCAATACGTGGTATTATTCAATACTAATGTTCTACTTGGAATTAGCTTTGGGTGGGTGAGGGATCCAGATGAAAAGAAGTAGTTGACATATCTGCTTATTAAGATGAATTGAGAAATAGTGAGTAGGCAATGCTTTTAATGGGGAGTTGGGAGACATATGACATGATGGAGCGGAGCCTAGAGCCTTCTAGGGAGAGTGATGGGTGGAAGCAAAGCACTGAGGAGAGAACACACTTCTCTGTGAAGGCTGGACCTGCCTGGTGTTTTGATATGGGTTTGGGCACAATTGCATAGCTCAGGGAACAGTAGATGCTGGAGTCCTTAAAAGGTGGTGATGATCCTGGATGCAGAAGGCAAACACAATCAAATGTTGGACATGACATAGGTCCTTGCAAAGTAATATGTATGTACGAATGTATTTATTTTTGCGGTACGCAGGCCTCTCACTGCTGTGGCCTCTCCCGTTGCGGAGCACAGGCTCCGGACGCGCAGGCTCAGCGGCCATGGCTCATGGGCCCAGCCGCTCCGCGGCATGTGGGCTCTTCCCGGACCGGGGCACGAACCCGCGTCCCCTGCATCGGCAGGCGGACTCTCAACCACTGCGCCACCAGGGAAGCCTAGTAATATGTATTTAAATGGAATCAAACACTTAAAATGGAAATAGAATTTTCAAGGGGAAAAAAGGTCTCAAAATTGTATGCATAGTGAGTTGGAAAGTAGAGAAACCGGAATTTCGAAGATCATTTAGGAGGTTGTTGGTTTAGACGTGAGGGGACAAAGAGTTTGCTAGAAGATAACGAAGAATTAAGATTTAAATGCCAAAGAGTAAAATATCTTATATAGTGAAGGGAATAGGAAAATTGGAGCTTTGAATAAGATAGTGTATGAAGGTAAACACAAATTGTTTCAGGGCTTATTAATTCAGTTAAAACTATTTACTAGTGAGATTTCCTTTTAAAATGACATTCCTATTTTTATCTCTGAAACGTAATTATCTCCAGTCTATTTCACTTTGATAGTTTTCATTTGAAACCTGAGGTAAAAGATGTTTCTCTGCTCGTATACGAATTTTAGTAACTCAGCTCTGTTGATTTGTTCATAAATTGCTTTGTAATCATTTCGAACAGCTTTCTCCTAATAAACATAAAACGTCCCTGGATATTATTTTTAGGATATATGTAAATATAGATTTCATGTTAAAACTAATTTCTTCTTTATGGTTAAGAACAACTGAAGGATGTTGAACGTAACACATCAAATATTAATGATGTCGAAAATGTCTGCGATTGTTTTATGTAGCATAATAGGGATACGGTTGTGGATGTACCTCTGGAAGTGAGCTAATACGTGTGAGTTTTAACTTTGTGTCCCGTATGGGAAATGTAGACAGTACATTTCAGTCCATGGGAACACGAATGAAATTTCTGAAATGACACTTTCCAAAACTGGAGAGCATTCTGTCTTTTAGATCTTAGCACACTGCCAACCATGAAGCTTGCCTTTCTAACCACTGGATTGGCAGGAGGCATTCACCCTACACAGATGGAACCTTACCACAGCCCCGTGGAGGAAGCTATTTCTCATCTCACGGTCTAGGTGAGGTACCCAAGTCCCTTTTAAGGAAAGAGATATTATAACCAAGAGGGAGATGCTGCAGGACACAGTTTATAAAACAGGAAGAGATCTTTGTCTCTTAAGCTTTATTTTCACGTAAGAGAAATGTAAGCAAATAGAGGGAGACAAATCCTTAATTATAATGGGTCAAAAGTGGATATTCCTCGCAGTTGAGGGCTAGCAACCAACCTTCGAACTCTTGGGAAGCATGTCTTCTGCCAAGGCTGTTTCTTTGGCCCAATCCTTCCTTCTTGGAACAGACTTTGTTAGAGGCTACGGAAGGATCACCCTGTTCTCCTTGATGAGGACAGAAGGACCGAGTGTGACGGGGTTTGAGAGGCAAGTGGACATTAATCAGGCAAACATGGGAGAGTTCCAAGTGGAGAGGACACAGGTGTGAAACCACAGGATTGTAAATAAGCTCATCTAAACTGGGGAACTCTTCAGTATTCTGTCCACGGAAGAGTTTAGATTCTGAGAAGGCCAAGAAGAGCACTGGAGAGCTTCACAAAGAGCAGGGATTTGATAACTTTGCATTTTAAACCGTCGTCCTGGACTGGTTAGACGCTAACAAACTAGGCAAGAAATGAGGAGAAAATAAATAATCTTCCTAAGCAAGAAAAGATCTGTGTAAATGGTAAAGGGACAGAGAGGCAAGGACAAATTGGAAAGTATTACTGGGTAGAACGGACTGGATGTGGCTCGTGGGAGCGTTCGAGGAAAGGAAAAAATGGAAGATTCCATAGGTTTTAGCAGCTGAGTATATGCTGGTGCCACTGAAGAGACTGAATCCTGAATAAAATAGGCCAGGGAAAATTGATCCCTGCGTACTCTTAAAATACCCTCTAAGCGCAGAGAAAGCGCCGCCTGCCATCATTGCTAAGGCTAACATTTATTCATGCCTTTTATATCCGACATTCACTAAATTCCGGGTCTGCTTCCTCAATTCTCCCTTCTTTCTCCATGGTTTCTAAATAGTCTCCTGCCTGTCCCCTTATAAAACATATATCCGTTTCGTCTGAATTGTGAAACATAAGCATATTGCCTTCTGTCACCCTGGGTCACCTTCTGTTTGTCGTCCGTGGTGTGACCACAAGTAAAATTATGTGAGTTCTAATTTCTCCACAAAGATCTGCACCTCCTCCAATTAATACCAGCGTCCTTACTATAGACAGTATCGCTTAACTCTATAGAGTGTAAGAAATTTGCTAAAGGTAAACCTGTTTATATCCAGTATAGTAGAGTTACCTTGGTTGGATTATAGTAAGAGTAGTGACTAGAAAAACCCAAAACAACTTTTTTTTTTTGGTTGCAGTATGCTTGGGACAGTAAAATGCCATTTCTAGGTTTTAAGGAGAGATTTGAAAAATTAACTTATGTTATTGATTGAATACAATTTTCATATGACTATCCTCCCATATTTCCTAAAATATAATGATTTTACATCATTATATTCTGGTTTTTATGACAATACACGTCATTCACGTTCCCGATGACGTTGAATACTATCTTACCCTAGTATTCATCTTTCTGACTCTTCAGACACTTCTTTTTTCCCCTGGATTTAAATTATTGTTAATGCATTCACGCATTTAGAATTGACATAGTTTACAAGACTGTAGAAATAGATCTTTCTTTGTTCCCCCTTCCAGTCACATCACCTGAAGTCTCACATTTCCAATTTATTACCGTTTAATATGCCGTTGCTACTACTGAGGATGCAGTATGTCTGCTTTATTTGTGGATCATAGATGAACTTCCCTGAAGATTATAATCATAATTATATTCCTTTCTAGATTTCATCTGGAACTGCTTAAAGAGCTCTAGTTAAGAAAAAGCTGAAGGGGCTTCCCTGGTGGCGCAGTGGTTGAGAGTCCGCCTGCCGAGGCAGGGGACACAGGTTCATGTCCCGGTCCGGGAAGATCCCACATGCCGCGGAGCGGCTGGGCCCGTGAGCCATGGCTGCTGAGCGTGCGTGTCGGGAGCCTGTGCTCCGCAGCGGGAGGGGCCACAGCAGTGAGAAGCCCGCATACCGCAAAAAAAAAAAAAAAAAAAAAAAGCTGAAATTGAGACAGGCAAACTCACTATGCATACACTTTTACAACCTCCTGTGTGTTATCATGCGGATTTTGTCTCTCGCGTTTCTCAAGAGCGCCACTGTTCCATCTAAGAGCGCTCCTGTACTCGTGAAAGCCTAGCCTTCTAGAAGTTATAGCTCACATGAACTTCAAGGCCCATGCTTTGGTTTAGAAACAGGTGTACTTTGAATAAACATCAGGAGATATTTTTAACAGGAGTGTAGTTATGGGATCTGACCTTTATGCACATACCAAAACGGCTAAGGCTGTGAAAACTTCGCCTGTCAGCCAAGTGCTAAATGGCAGGTCCCAGAGAATCGTTAGACCAGGAGGAGGCACAGGGAATAAGTGATGCTGGAGCAACTCTTTTCTTCTCTGATAACTCATGCTGCCCATTAGTTGGGGAAAATTGTCCTCCAATAGTTATCAGAAGAATGTCTTAAAAAGAGGAACTCGGGGCTTCCCTGGTGGCGCAGTGGTGGGGAGTCCGCCTGCTGATGCGGGGGACGCTGGTTCGTGCCCCGGTCTGGGAGGATCCCACATGCCTCGGAGCAGCTGGGCCCGTGAGCCATGGCCGCTGCGCCTGCGCGTCCGGAGCCTGTGCTCCGCAACGGGAGAGGCCACAACAGTGAGAGGCCCAAGTCATCACATCCAGATGACCATGACATTATACTTAAATATGAAAAAAAACTAAGAGTGATTTGGCGATACTCATCAGTTTTTACCTATACGTTTGTCGTAAGTAGTGTCATGAAGAACTCTGCTGTTATCAGAGTCAAGGTACAGTGCTCTGCTCTGGGTTCATCATTTGAGCAGAGGAAGGAAACTTTTTCTAAACATAAGTTATTATATAAAGGGTCTAAAGAACATACCAGTATATGGCTTAACACAATGATCGCCCTTACACTTCATCTTCCCTCGTTTGGTGATTTAATAGTGAATTCAGTCTAATACTTATTATAAAAGGCATGACAAAGGCAGTGTGTTCTAGGTTTCTTTTTTAAAAATGCATTTAAGTATTGCAGTCTGCATGACAAGAGATCATCCAGACTATTTCAATGAGTTACAGTTTGCCACGTGACTTACTTGGTAGCAGGCAAAGCAATAAGATTGGCTTTCTCATTTTGTTTCAGTAGTGTATTGATAATCTAGATATCTATAGATATGTGTGTACAATCGATATGTATTGATACATTGATAATTTATAGATCTAGCCTTACATCAGTTTATAAAGATTCAAATTGATGTATAATATTTAAGGTTTTCAAAAGATATACTTAGTTATCATCTAGCTAATCTTGGAAACTCTTTACCTTTTAGACGTAATATAATCTGGTATGGGTTTAGAATATAAAAATAAAGTTGCTGGGGAAAAAATGAGTATATAGGGCTTCCCTGGTGGCGCAGTGGTTAAGAGTCCGCCTGCCGATGCAGGGGACGCGGGTTCGTGCCCCGATCCGGGAAGATCCCACATGCCGCGGAGCGGCAGGGCCCGTGAGCCATGGCCGCTGAGCCTGCGCGTCCGGAGCCTGTGCTCCAAAACGGGAGAGGCCACAACAGTGAGGGGCCCGCGCACCGCAAAAAAAAAAGAGTATGTAAAGGGTCAGTGCTCCAAATGGTATCACATTTCTGATGTGTCCGTTTTGAGCATCCGAAGCTTGATTCTAATTATGATGGGTTTCACATTTCAGAAACTTGCCTATAAGAATATTAAATAACATATTTGCTTCAGATTTTTTAAAATTTATTTATTTTTGGCTGCATTGGGTCTTCGTTGCTGTGCGCGGCCTTTCTCTAGTTGCGGCGAGTGGGGGCTACTCTTCGTTGCGGTGTGCGGGCTTCTCATTGCAGTGGCTTCTCTTGTTGCGGAGCACGGGCTCTAGGCGGGCAGGCTCAGTAGTTGTGCCTCACGGGCTCTAGGCGCACAGGCTCAGTAGTTGTGGCTCGCGGGCTTAGTTGCTCCGCAGCATGTGGGATCTTCCTGGATTGGGCTCGAACCCGTGTCCCCTGCATTGGCAGGCGGATTCTTAACCACTGCTCCACCAGGGAAGTCCCTTTGCTTCAGATTTTGATCTTTAATTCTGGTCTTTCAAGAGACCACACAAGTTTGATTGAGAATGATTAAGATCATAGTAATGTCTGACTTACATACAGGTTAATACACAGGCAACTTAAGAAGATGTACATAAGAAATTAACAAAATAACTCAATATTTTCTCACTAAGAAATTCGTAAAACTCCAGTCAAAGATGGTTACAGAATGTGTTTCTACAATGGTCCTGTTTAGATCCTCTTCCTTGTTTTTCTTAGTGGTTCCCCCGTCAGGTACTAATTTTCTCTCTTTTATCAATCTACATCTTGTCTGTGTCTGAACCTGAGTAAGTGCTTCTGGAGGGGAAACTGATACTGATGTTTACATTAATTATATGGAAATTTTAGCGTGTCTCTCTGGAACTGCTCAAGATGTACACTTTCAGTTCAGGAGATGATGAATCCACTCCCCTTTCTTTATTCCTCCTACTGTTTCTACTGTCCTAACAAGAACCCTAGTCATCTCTCATTTGGGCTATTAAAACTGACGCCAGATTTCTTAGCCTCGGGTCTTGTCCCCGCTTAAATCCACCATGCACAGGGCAAACAGTGTGATCTCTCTCAAATGTAAATCTCACTGTGTCACTCTCTGGATAAATGAAACTCGCCCTGGTTAGCATGAAGAAGCCCTACCCAGCCCTCACATGACTCACATGCTCCAGCCTCAGATTACATCTTCCCTCACTTTGCATCCAGTGCATACCTTGGTTATGTTGACAGTGACTGTAGCTGTCTGCACATACTGTGATGTTCCTTGACTAGTTTGTGTATTTGGTCATTCTGTGCTCTCGGCCAATCTCATCTTCCTTTGCTTGAATAATTCCTGTGTATCATGGAATAACAGTAATGCAGGCGTCCCCTCTTTAAGAGGATTTTGTGAACTACACAACATACCCTCTTAGAGGGAAGACTCTGCAGTGTCCCTGCCAGGTCCCTTGAGGCAGGGGTTTCCTTTGTTTGTGGCGGTACTTCCAGCACCTAGCTCAGTGCTTGGCATGTAATAGGCAACAGACACGTGTTGAATGGAATCAAACAAAGCTCATGTTTTTGCTCTTTGTCATTTGCTAATTTGCACATTAAACACGCCCGGGACAATGGCAGCTGCAGCTGACTCACAGTAGGGAGGAATTGTCCCAAGAAGACACTCTTCACCTGCTTAATTTTTCAATGAAGTTCATTAGCTGAGTAATGGATAATTGTCATGGGTCTCTAAGATGAACCTTTTGCCTGTCGTCTCCAGTTACGCTGTTGAAAAGGCAGACACTTAACGTATGTCGGGATAACAGATTTAGCACATAAAGACTTTCTGTAAGTGGTAAAGAATCTGGTGTTTTGTGCCTTTTCTGACTTTTCATCAAAATACTCTCATGAGTAGTTAATTTCTTGTCTTCATCTTTGTAGCGTGGGCAGTAGATCAGGCAGAAAGGAAAAGCTTTTTTGGCTTTACTTTAGTGAAAAGGAATAGTGAAAAGAGAAATGGAGGCCTTGGCAAAATTTCTTATTTTTCTGTCTTTTTCTTTTCATTATGCTGAACAACTTAGAGTTCTGTGCAATAAAAATACAGTCATGGGCTTGCAGTCTTTCTTACTTTAAAACATATGTATTTATGAAAAAAACTTATGTATTTATGATCATAAATTCTCTGTAACAGAGATTTAGTGCATACCAGAGGTTTTGAGATATGCCCTCTTTTCATTATTATTTATTTCAAAATACATTCTAATTCTTAAAATTTCTCCACGGGTGATATTGGAAATATATTGCTCAAATTTGACATATTTGGAAGTTTCCGTAGTTTAAAAACTATTCATTTGTAACAATTCCACTTTGGTGAGAGAATACAATATATTTCAAATTTTTTGACATTTGATGAAACTTATTTTATTGCTTACTCTGTGGCCTATTTTGGTAAATGTTCCGTGTGCGTATGATAATAATGTATATACTGCAGCTTGTGGTTGTGCTATTAAGTGTCAGTTCAGTCAATTATTAATCATTTTATCGCTTGTGTACTGGTCTTGACTTTATGCTTTATTGTTCATTCAGTTACTAACATATACCTGCTAAACGCTTCAACTATGATTTTGTACTTCTTTATTTCTCCTTTTAATTCTGTTACTGCATTCAATGTTTGATGCTGTTTAATTAGGTATCTAGAAATTTACAATTATTTTATATTCCCTTTGAATTAAATCTTTAATTGTGTGAAATGTCCCTCTTTTTCTTCAGTGATAATTGTCTCCTTAACATTTATTTTGTCTGATATTAGGATTGATGTATGACCTTTTTTGTTCAGTATTTGTGTGTTATACCTTTTTTCTGCCCTTTTATTTTTCATCTTTCTGTGTCCTTACATTTAAAGGTTTTTTTAAAAAATTGTAAGACGCGTATCATTTTCTTTTCTGACCTTTGTCTTTTAATTGCAGTATTTAGTCCATTTACATTTATTTGAATTAATAATATATTTTTGTCCAAATCTACCATTTTTCTTTCTTCTCTGTCTTTACTTCTGTTTGTTCATTCTTTTCTCCTTTTACCTTATTTTATATTAATCATATTTAAAATTTTTTCCTCCTTATTAGTGTGTTAATATTAATTCCTTTTTAAAATTATTTTATTGGTTCCCCTAGAAATTGCAACATGCATTCTTAAGTTATTTGAGGCTACCTTAAATAAAACATATACAGATTTTGAGACTTTGTACTCTACTTTGTTTCTACTTACCTCAGTCCTTTTGTACTTTTATTAACATTTAATTTAAAAGTATTTGTATTTGGAGTCACATACTTTTAAAAAGATCAGTTAGTATTCATCTAAATTTACCCCCAAAATTTAGGCTTTCTGATGCTCTTCCATACTCTTTGTCTGTCCTGCTTCTATCTGGCATCATTTTCCTTCCATATCTTTGTGTCTCTAAAAAGAAAAAAGAAAAGAAAAGAAAACTCTAGTTTGTTTTCCCTTTCTCTGCTTTTGTTCCTGAAAAATATTTTATTTTTCCACTTTAACTCTTTAAATAGATCATGTCTTTGGCTTCCATCATCCATGTTGTGAAATCAGCAAATTGGGGGCTTTCCTTGATTCACTTTTCTTCAGGATTTTTGCCCCTCACATTATAGCTGCTTTGATTGCTTATAGAGGCTTTAACACACCTGCTTTTGTGTTAGTTTTTATATTTATCCAGCTTTACTTTTGTTTTCTGCAGGAAGATTATTCCAAGAAACAGATTTTGTAACCAGAACTGAATATCCAATAGCTCAGTCTTAAATGTTCATTATTTTAAATGTCTATTTTCTGATGTCTACTTTTATAAACATTCCCAAATAATGAATTTTGTGAACATAGCTATTAAATACAAAGAGGATCAAATAATGTAGAGAAAAGTAGTAGACAGTGTAATCCAGTGTTTGGAAATGAATATTTAAAAAGTCACTGATGGGCTTCCCTGGTGGCGCAGTGGTTGAGAGTCCGCCTGCCGAAGCAGGGGACACAGGTTCCTGTCCCGGTCCGGGAAGATCCCACATGCCGCGGAGCGGCTGGGCCCGTGAGCCATGGCCGCTGAGCCTGCGCGTCCAGAGCCTGTGCTCCGCAACGGGAGAGGCGAAAAAAAAAAAAGTCACTGATAAACCAATGTATTATTATTATTATTTTTTGTGGTACGCGGGCCTCTCACCGCTGCAGCCCCTCCCGCTGTGGAGCACAGGCTCCGGACGCGCAGGCTCAGCGGCTATGGCTCACGGGCTCAGTTGCTCTGCGGCATGTGGGATCTTCCCAGACCAGGGCACGAACCCGTGTCCCCCGCATCGACAGGCGGACTCCCAACCACTGCGCCACCAGGGAAGCCCAGTGTATTATTGATGTAGCCGTGTATCTGCATATCAGTTTCATAAGTGCTTTTGGGAATTTAATTTACATTTTAAGCAAGTGAGACATTGTGCAACTTTATCTACTCCATGGTACAATAGAGCATTTACAACCACTGTGGAACAAACCAACCTGCCCTGAAGGAGGAGACGGAATTCTTTTATATTGTGGATGTACATGGTTCAGACATCAGAACCCGCATCCTGTCCCACTTCATAAAATAAGTACTCCAAGGAAATTATGAGTATCTGGTACTTACTTGGGTAAATACTCTTTCAATTTAGCCTAGTTCAGGTGAAATTTTTTATACATGTTTTGCCCCGACATTTTATTTTCAAAAACTATTCAGAATATTTTTTATAAAATAATGACTATAAACATTACATTATCAGTTGGTTCCACGGAGCACATGTGGGCTTTAGTTAGGATAATTTACTTCTTACCTCTAACTCTCTCTGATTCTTACTCTTCCTTCCATGAATGCCATTGCCCTGATTCTAAGTTACCATCGATTGTTAATTTACTAAGAACTTTTCAGGGGAAAAAAATGAATTTTTGCTTTAAATTATACAATAATTGTAAGACAGATCCCCAAAATATTAAAATGTGAAACAGACATATTATGAATTTAAGAAGTTATGGAATATGTTATCGCCAACTAAATGCTGGTTACTGTGGTGATCAGTGAAGAGAAGTAGATGAAACATTTTAGGTTGAACGAGTCCGAAACCTAGCTAGGCATTAGCAATGCAAATCCATAAGTATAGCAATCTGATAAGTCCATTGACTTGGTATGTCTGAAGGTCCCATGGGAGCCTGGTAGAAGATGAGGCTGTTAGTCATATTCCAATAATGAAGGGTCATGAATTTCCTGTGGAGAAAGTTAGGATGGCTTTAATTAGCAATTATAACCTCAGATACATACTTCAAAAGCTAAGAATAGCGGCACTGTGTAATGCATACAATTCTTAATAGTCTGAACTAAGATGGTAATGATGAAGAAGCAGACTAGATGTGGTTTTAGAATCAATTTAGGAAATTCAGATAGCGAGGAGTCTGGTGACTGTGGGGAAAGGAGGTATGCAGGGACAAAAGGAAATTTCTCACGTTTCTAACGTGTGGTTTTGTGTTTCTGATTTGAGTGGTTTTGAGCCCTATCAGCGTTTACAAGGTAATGCACAGATAATTGATCCTGGATTATGTTGAGTTTAAGGTACCTGTGTATATGTTGGAGAAGCAATTAGACAGTTCTGATGCATAGGAGACCATTTGTACTACAGAGAGAAATTTGAGACTAAAGAGGTAATTTTTGAAATTGTGATAACAGGTGAGATCATGAAGGAAAGGGGTGCATTGTGGAAAGATGATAGACTCCTGGGAGCCAGCAGTATTTATAATATGGAACAGGGAAGGGAGCCCGGAGGGAGACGAAGAAGTTGGAGAGAATGGAGAACTGGGAAGGAATGGTGTTAAAGAGGACAGATCTTCAGGACAGCAAAGTTAGTGATGCCAGATGCTGTGGAAATCTTCAAATGAAGGAACTGAAAAAGCTTTACTTAGATCTGGAATGTAGGGGACTGCTAGTGGCCTCACTGAGAGCCATTTCAATGGAATGATCAGGTGACCTCAAACTGTAGAGTTAAAATTGTCGAGTCAAATCTGAGGACTGGGGGAAGAAAGGGAGTAGAAACAACGAGTGACATTTCAGTAGTATTTATTAGGCAGTTGCGCTCTTGAGCGTTAGAACTAGGATAAATGTACAGTCTGGGTCTTTATGCATTTATCTGCATACTTATGCATTTATCTGCATATTATCTGCATATCATACTTTCATTCTTTTCATACTTTCCTATTTGCTGGTGACATTTAGGGGGCTGCTTCTAAAACGCCTTTCATCGGTTTCTGTAGCGCTACTTAAAATGCCACCCTTTCAAAACCTTATTTTGGTAGCCCTTTACATTTGACAGTTTTTGAAAGAAACACGAACATGAAATAAACTTCTCAAAGCTAAAACAGTAAAATCAATTATAATAAAATAAAAACGAAACGTTTTTCTAATCTAACAGCTGCTTATCTCTCTGCATAGATATATACATAAAGCAAAAGTCATCCACCTCCGAAATGTTTCCAGGGCTCGAACTATATCACTACGGAGGTATATTCACTTAGTTTTTTCTTCATATTTAGAGGCATTCATAGGAAAATTTTCAAGAAAACAGAATTAGAGATTTTTTTCTGCTGAAGACGTTTGTAATAACATTTGCCAGTCTTTGACACTAGGTTCCACAAAGGAATTCATTTTAATGGTTTTAACTGAAATTTCTAAATTTAAATTCTATCCATAATTTGCATGTACTGCTCATTCTTCACAAATTTAAGTGGACACAAAGTATCATACAAAAATGTGTAGTGGCAGAGTGTTTTAAGACTCATGTCCCCATGTGGGTTATTTTTATTATACAACTAGTGATTTTAGTAGGATTTCTACCTTAAATTAAATATATTACCCAACAGAATGTGGTTCCAGCAGCCATTTGGTAATTTTTGAGTGTTTGTTCAGATCAGGTGAATCAAAATATGTTTGATATGATAACCTAAATTTATTAACCTGTTCCTTCTGAACTCCCTAAAATTTAACTAAATTAACCAAAAGGAAAAATAAACCCTGTGTTTTAGAGACAATTTTTTCTGTATATTTATTTTAGCAAGCCATTGGTCAAATATTCTTTACTACTTTTTAAGGTATTTTTGGAGTACTTTGCTTTATATCTTCTATTTTCTGTAATAGTTTTAGATAATTCTCACATTTGTCTGAGGAATAAAATGATCAGTAACAAAACGCTTTTTGCAAAAAGAAAATATGGTTCGATAATTTCTAAAACTTCACTTCTTCATACTTAGAGCTGGATTACCGTGTTAAAAGGAAAGTCTTAAATGGTGGCTTAACACACTGGGAGAAGCCAAGTGTCTCTGGCTTCTGATGGCTCATCAAAGTATTTTTATTTTTAAAACTTTTTTGTTCTATTTATTTATTTTTTTGCTGCACCATGCAGCTTGCAGGTTCTTAGTTCCCCAGCCTGGGATTGAACCCGTGCCCTCTGCAGTGAAAGCTCAGAGTCCTAACCACTGGACCAGCAGGGAATTCCCTCATCAAAGTATTTTTAAATTGTCCTGTTTTACTACCTTACGCATTAGAGGTTTAATATTATAGGGTCGTTTACTTATAAAAATGTGACTCATGAATGACATTCATTAAGAAAAAAATTCTCTGTGTTTTCAGAACAACTTAGGCAGTCTGCCAAACTTTACATTTCATGTATAAAGAATTTTTCCCCATGCATGTAGTTAGTACCTTTCAATAACACTTGGTTCTTAATTATTACTCGTTCTCAAATTGGAAATTGCCAGAATTAAACTACAGGCATTTGTGATATGGAAGCTTAGAGAGAACATTTGTTTCTAGGAATGGACGGTGTGTGTGTGTGTGTGTGTGTGTGTGTGTGTCTAGAAAATACGGTAGATTTTTGTGCCTGAGACCTTGTGAAAGAAACCTCTGTCCATAGATACTTGACAAAATGCATCTCATCTGTTACTATTTATAATTGAATTTACATTTCCTTAGCAGAAATACATTCCCTGGTTGACTACATGACATGACATTAAATTTTGAGAGGAGAATAAGGTAAACAGAAACACATATACCAGTTTTTAAATTCAGGCAACAAACTTAGGGAGAATAATTGGGAGCTGATCCTGTCAAATGAAAAAAACTAAAAGAAAATAACTTCTATTCAACACCTTGTCAGCCACAGCTGTGGTTTTCTTTGGTGCTTGCATTAGACTTACCAAATGCTCTCTAGTTTTCTAGAATAAGACCACCTCCACAAATTATGTCCGTTTCGTAGTTAAATTTCTTTTTCATGAAAGCAAAGGCTACTAGCCTTCAAAAACAAGCCATGCGTTTTTAGAATTAAGGTTTCAAAAATCAACCTGATTTCCACCCCACCTATAACTTTGTGTATCTGAAACAAATAGCAGATGGTGTGTGGGGTGGGTTGGAGTGTAGAATGCATCTGAAATGAAAAGGCATGGAATTCCGTTGACTTAATCAAATTATCTGCACATTTAATTCTTTACAACATGAACACGCTGCTCCGTTTTAAATTCAGAATTGCACTTAAAAATTATCTTTGCTTTTGTTTATTTACCAGCGTACTTATGCACTCCTTGTCTAGGATAGAAAAAAGTTTTAAAATAACCTCAGGTTACTCTCCATTCCATCTCTGAACCCTTCGTCTTCCCATTTCTTTTGGCCCCACTTTGCCATTTCACTCCGTCCTTGTGAATACCTTCAGAGACACAGTGCAGAGTACAGCCTTGCTGAGGCCTCTGCCTGCTGATTCAGTGTCTGCATTTAGTTTGTTTGGCATGGTTTCAACAAACGGTAGGGAGGAGATTTTCTCAAGTGAGTGCCACCCACAAAAGCAAGATGGTAGTACCGGCCATAAGACATACTGGCGTTTTCAGGAGTTGTTAGTGTTTGAAGGTGGGTGACCAAGAGGTGCTTTGGGATGGGAGCGCACCAGAGCGGTGAGCATTCCCAGCTGCTGTGGATTTCTACAAGCCTCCTCTGAACCCTGTAAAACGTAAATAATGATCATATTTATTGAACATTTCCTGTATACCAGGTTCAGTGGTAAGGACTTCCGTGTATCAAGTTTGTCCCCCACGTAGCAGCTTTTAAATTAAATAAGCTTTCATCGTTAGCTCAGTATTGCAAAGGCCTGGTAACCTAGCCCAAGTCCAAAGGCTGAGCCGGCCCTTCCTTGTAGGTTATACTCTTCTCCTCCTCCAAAGGGGCAGAAAGAATCTTTCCATTTGAATTTATCCAGACTAAAATGGCATTATTGATTCCATCGTGACAAATTTCCAAAGTATTTTTGAAGCCTGTCAAAATAGGATGTTTCTCCAAATGAAATTTTTTGATTTAGGCAAAGAATATTATCTTCCTGATCATCAGTGATTACCTATTTCTAGCTAGTCTCATCAACTACGGCAGAGGTTAACACCAATTACCAATAGCAGAGGCTTACAAACTGGTTCGTTCTGAAAGATTAGCACAGTTAGGAATGTGATGGTAAAAACGTTGCTGGAGCTGCTCCCTCTGCCCTGGACATTCTTCCCCAAATACCCACACTCGACTCTCTCCCACCCCCATCAAGAGTCAAGTTTTTGTTCAACTCTCACCTTTACGATGAAGCCTGCCGTCCTGCTCTGGCCACCCTATTAATACTGCCCCCTGCCCATCTCCGCCCCCCCCAAATCTTTGCATCACCCCTTCTCCTGCTCTGCCTTTTCTTTGTGCCGTTGCTCTTGTCACATTTTCACCTACTTAATGGTTTTTAATTGTTTTCTTGCCTATTGTTTATTGTCTCTTTGCCACTCTCCAGGATGTAAGACCCATGGGGGCAGAGATCTTTGGGATGTTCACCCAATGTAATCGAAACGATTAGGAAAATGCCACTAAATGAGTGCAAGGATATTAGAATGCTTTTTATTTGGGGCATTGGCAACAGACTCCCATCCCACAGTTAGGCTTTTCAGAAAGCAGTGTCATTGATAACTCGAGAATATTTAGTGGATGTGGTTAAAAATAGTCAATAGAAGGCTTTTTTAGTTTGCTTTAGGCAGTCTCATGGCTGGGGAAGTAGGTTGAATTCCACATAATTTCCTCCCTAGAAGACATGATCTCAGGCAACCTGCCAGGATGGGTTTCCTCGGAGGCTCAGTGAAAACGTCACCTTATCTAAAACCCTCCCTGCCTTCCTTCAGCTGTTAGATTGAACTGTTCCGTTTTGTGAACCACGTACTGCTGGGGGAGAGCAGTGAACAAAGGAGACAAAATCCCTGCTTCACTCAATTTACATTGAGGTGGGAGGAGACCGGCAAGTGACAACGAAGTAGACAATTAAAAAAAGATCACCGGAAAGTTAAAAAATAATTAAGAATGGGAGGAGAGTAAGTTGTCCCCAGGAGTCAGGAGGATGACAATTTTAATTTGGGGGAGGTGTTGGGGACACTCCCACAGAGCACATTTGAACAAGAGCTTGAAGAATGTAAGGGACTGAGGCGGGTAGAAATTGGGGTATTCGAGGCAGAGGAACACAGTGTGAAAAGGCAGGAGGTGGGGTGGAATCCCATGCCTTGGGGGTCAGGTTGGCTGGAGCTGAGAGTGAGGGCATGAGGTCAGTGAGACAGTGGCAGAAGTTTTCAGGGTCTGTCATATGTCATATGTCTGTTTGTCTTGCTGGATTAGGAACATCTCGAAAATAAGATAAAGTCTTCCTGACACAAAACTGAGTGTTCCGTATACCGCAGGTACTCAGTAAATGCTGTTCAACATTGACTAAAACTTTCCTCCCACGCTTTACTTTTCTTGGCCGACAATTTAAAAATCAAGACATCATTTGCAATAAATAAGCTTTTACCAGGCACATATCTCATCAGCTATTAAAATATCTCCTTCAAATGACACTTTCTCTCTTTTCACATTTATACCAAAAATGCAAAAGGAATTAACAACATGCCTTCAGCTAAATAGAAATAGTAGGAAGTTTTTTAATTTCCTGAAGTCAGTTTCTGGATGCTGTCATTTTGATTAATATTTGTAACTATTTTTTCATAGAGCTAGGACTAGGATAATAATTTTATTTTAAGGGAAACACATTTCATTTCATGAAAATTCTTTTGACCCGAAAATCCATGTGTGTCAGAACTGTCTCCTATAAAAACAGCATGCAAATTTATCTTGTAATTAATACAGGTTGCTTATTTTTGCTTGTTTTTATCTTATTACCACTAGCCTCTAACTGTCTTTAAAAAGTTGTTTTATACGAGTAAGCATACTTGCCGAAATAAGTCTTATGGCTGTGTTTTGCTACAAGTTTTCACTTGGTGAATTTAGCTGTTTGGGGATATTATTTAAGATCTATTTTTATTTCAACAACATAAAGCTGCTTTTATAGAGAAAAAATTATCTTCTTTATTAGAGCATTTAAATCATTTTCAAAGAGAAATTAAAAAAAAAAAGAACAGCTTGGTATTGTTTATGCTATTTGGTTCCCCAGGAGACAATCATTTGGTAGTGAGATGGTCTATCTAAGACAGTAAGCAGGGTGGAGCCTCGTGTGTCAAGACCTCAGGTTGGTTTATTTACATTTTATAGGTTCCTCCTGCTAAGAGTCCTTTCTATAAGAGGCCATTCTTTTAGTCTCAGGGAACTCTTGGGTGAAATCCAGCAGATTGAGTTTGGAAAGGGATGTGATCGCCTTTGTATTTTTATGCAGATGCATTTTTAAATGACTCTATTTATTTTCCAGGCCCATTTGTGCTCTCAGAATCATAAATATGGTTATTTGTAATATAGGCCCCAAATTTGTATTCTTTGGGTTAATGATTTTTATTTGTGAAAAACTTACAGTGGTAACATATGTGCCTTCACTACATTTACAGCTTGATGACAGTATTTGTCCTTCTTGGAGACTAAGAATGGACCACTTAATAGCACTAATTTGGAATAACAGCTTCTTCTTGTTTCCCAAATCAGACAGAATTAAGGACCAAGTCTGAATATGACTATAGTCAATTTTATCTTTATATGACTTTGAAGATCTTAAACTCTTAAAATCTAGACTCAGTTGTTTTTAGTTTCCCTGTTTAATGCCCACACTCACTCTTCAGGGTGTAAATTTGTGGAAGGTATTTTTTCAGAAAGAATAAGTGTTGCTATTAATTCTAGATTTTAGAAATTCAAAATACACTGAAGCAATGGAACAATCCAGAAGGATGTACTTTGAAAACAGTTTACTATAGGTTGTGCTAAGTGACCCACATAAAATATAGAATAGAAAGCATCATTCTGAACAAAGATAAATACTGTTTCGTGACATTTTTAAAACAAGCATTCAATAATTGCTTATTGGTGTATTGGAAAGCATATGTAGTATGACAAAGTTCTTATAAATAGGTCATTCTCAAAGGTATAATGTAACTCCAGAAAAAGTTGAGATTCCAAATACAAAAACAGATTAAGGAATAGTTTACCTAAGGTAAATATTAAAGCATTTTTTTAAAGTGAGGGACTGGCTGCGTTTGAAATAATTTGATGTAAGTTGAGGAACCTTGAAAACTAGCAAAGATTGACAACTATACATCAAACAGAAGACCAGTGCACATTTTTGAATACGGAAATGACGAATGGAAGGTGGTGAAGCATGTTAATTGATGACCCTTTGGATGTATATTAGAAAAAAGAACAACTAGAAGCAAGGGAGCAGAACAGGATTCTGAGCCATAAATCTAAGTAAGAATTGAAGAATTACAAGTTACAGTGGCAGCACTGGAAATTGCAAGGAAATGTTGAACTAAAGAAAAAAAATATGTATTTGGCAGAAAATAATATAGGCAACCAAAGAGAGGGATTTAATCAAAACACACTTTAGGGCTTCCCTGGTGGCGCAGCGGTTGAGAGTCCGCCTGCCGATGCAGGGCACACGGGTTCGTGCCCCGGTCCAGGAAGATCCCACATGCCGCGGAGTGGTTGGGCCCGTGAGCCATGGCCGCTGAGCCTGAGCGTCCTGAGCCTGTGCTCTGCAACGGGAGAGGCCACAGCGGTGAGAGGCCCGCGTACCGCAAAAAAAAACAAAAAAAAAAAAAAACACACTTTAATTTTTCTAGCTTGGAATAATGGAAGTCAATTTGAAAGAGATGCTAAAAGTTCAATTTTGAAAATTTTGAATATGACAAAACATCAAGCTTGGCACACTCTATAGGAATTTAGATGTTTAGGCTGAAGGATTAAATAGGAATGCTATTAATATGATTATAATGAATGACAACATTTTAATCTAAATGAAACAAGTTCTCAAACAGGAATTAAAGTACTATTTTAGAGATAGTTTAAGGTTACTTTTTAAGCAAAATTAAGTGTCTGTACTATGTACCCACTACTCTTTAAACATGCAGTCAGGTTAAGAAACTAGGCAGATAGAAGACTTAGTCTTTAACCTGGGTATTTGTATCCTATTCTTCTCCTGGTCTCTCAGAGATAGAACGACTGAGTTTAGATATTGGGTGAGTAAAGTTAAAAGCACATGCTGACTTGTGAGAAACATCTGCTTCATGGGGGAAAGCTATTAATATTGTTAAATTCCAAGAGCTACTTCTCCCCATGTAGGTTAAACAAAAGCAAAGACAAAGGATAATTGAGTTCACTTTCAAAAAATAGCTTGAACTGTGTAGATAGCTTGATTTCTCAGTGTTTTTATATTTTTCACAAGTAGCATGTTTTTCATAGAGAGGTAAAGTTATACAGTAATAAACCGTTTCACCACTGGGCTAAAATCTTCAAGAGGGAAGTAGCACGTCAGTTTCACTCATCATTACATTGCCTGAACCTAACGTGGTTCTGACACTCAGTAGATCTGACTTATAGTTTAGCTCTGCTCCTGCAATCTGCGTGGCCTTAGACAAAGCAGTTCACATCTCCATGACTGAGTTTCCTCAGGATATAAAATACAGATAATAACATAGAACCATTGAGTAACCATTGGCTTAATAGATGGGAAGTCTCTGCAAAATTCAAACTTCTCTATATATGTACATCCCAGTATTATTTCATAACATTTCTGAGACAAGTGACAAGTTAATGAAAACCTTCAATTATATAAAGGTATATTATAGAGAGACATCAGTAAGGTCTCGTGGTATCAGCTACTGCAAAGCAACCTTAAACTGGAGCATTAAGTCTTTGAGTTAGTTACATAAGGGTAATATTTTCATGTCGAAGGATTCTCTCTATCTGTGTGTGTTTTTAAGATACAGGATGGAATATGTCTTATCTGTTGTAACATAAATGTGTCATTTACTGAAACTAATGTAAATCCTCCAACATCCCTTGCTACTTGAGATTAGATGGATAAGCTTAATGAAAAAAAGGTACATGTAGATATACACACACATGTACACACATATTCTCATGGAGAAATCTGTCCCCCTCTTTAAAAAGATAGGGGCATTACGACATTTGAGAATTAAGTGACCTACTCAAAATTAGGTAATTAATTTATACCAATTGTAACATGTAATTTGAGTCTTTTTTAAAACAAGTATTTGTTGAACACATGCTCGCTGCCAGACGTTTCCAGATGCATAGTCTCCTTTAACGGGGGTTACCCTGTATTACAGTTTTTCAGGATCGTCTCAGTTTACCCAGAACAATCTCAATTACTGTTGTCCAGACTTAATTATCGAGAGCACCCTCTCTTATTCTCAAAAGTATCCTGAATTGGGAGTTAATTTTATTCTCACATTTCATACTTGTAAAAAAAAAACCCTCAGAGGTGGGCGTTTTGTAAAAGAAAAAAATTACTGAGCTGGTTTTAAACCCAAACCCCTAGGAAGTGGCTGGCCTAGAATTTTCAGCCAGGTCTATTAGTTTCCACACCTGCTCGGCTTTCTCATTTCTGATGCCTAGTCCAGTCCCACAGATATTCAGCATCATTTGTTATTATATCTGAAAATAAAACTTAGAGGTGCATGTCTACGATTTGCAAAGATTGTGGAAGAGTGCCAAGTTAAATATCAAAGTTTAGCTTCCATGCCCGCAGTCTACACATTCTGCTCAGGGTCTCCATGTATTTTGTTTGTCCTACAGATGTGCCGATTGATTCTCGTGCCTTTATTTCTTTATGTTCATATGAAAATCTGTTCCATGTGTAGATAAAGCCTTTTCTCTGGGTTCTGACTTTCATTTCTCATTGTCATGAAGGGCAGATAAACATTTTATTTTATTAACTGTAGTATAATGACAGGCTTACAATGACAATTAGTAAAAAAAATGTATATATATATTATTTTTCTCAGAATATATATTTAATCTACATGGCATTTACTGGTTAAGACTCCTATTCCCACTTTAGTAGGTAAGAGAGGTTAATCTGATGGTCATGATTTTTTATTTAATCAACAAATATGTATTGAGCATGTTCTATTGTATATCCCAGACACTGTCCTAGGTGCTGAAGATACAGCAATGAACAAAGCAGGCAAGTTCTTACAGATCTTACATGCTAAGAGCATACACATATTGAATTTAAATAGTATGCTAGAGGTATACTAGAAGGCAGTAATTACTATGGGAAAAATACTGAAGAATGGGGAATATCAGAGTTTTAGATAAGATTTTAAAAGATGGGCCCTACTGTAAAAATAACACTTGAGGGCTTCCCTGGTGGTGCAGTGGTTGAGAGTCCGCCTGCCGATGCAGGGGACACGGGTTCGTGCCCCGGTCCGGGAAGATCCCACTTGCCGCGGAGCGGCTGGGCCCGTGAGCCATGGCCGCTGAGCCTGCGCGTCCGGAGCCTGTGCTCCGCAGCGGGAGAGGCCACAACAGTGAGAGGCCCGCGTACCGCAAAAAAAAAAAAAAAAAAAAAACACTTGAGCAGAGATGAGGAGATAAAGGGAAAAACCATGCAGATATCTTCCAGGCCTTGTGCTGAGCACTAAATATATGACATTGAGCAAAACCTTATACTTTACCTTGTGCAGAGCAACATTGCTTAAGAGTCAAACACATGCTTGAGGCCACGGTCTCAGTGAAGTGACCTTATCAGGGAGATCAGGGAAGGTTGTCTCATGAAGTAACCATTAAGTGGGGAGATCAAAAGAGGTATAGAAGTTAAGTAGGTGAAAATAAATGTGCAGTGTGTGTGTGTGTGTGTGTGTGTGTGTACGTTTGGGAGTGCATTCCAGACCCTGGGGCAGGGCAGCATATAGTCCTGTATCAGAGAGGAACTCCAGGAGCCCAGTGTCAGCTGCCACAAGAGATAAAGATCTGGTAAGCAGAGACCTGAGGATGAAGAGTTTTGAAAGCCAGGCTAAGGGTTTGTCCTTATTCAGAGATCAGGAACATTATAAGCTCTTCTAAGACAAAAGTCATTCATGTATTATAAAGCAAAGAAGGGACATAAAATTTATATTCAAAGTATTCTGATTGAGATGGGCCAGTGGAGATGATGCAAGACCCATTAAGGGCACTTTCAGTGTCTGAAAGAGAGAGGGTGGCAGGAAGGATGGTCAGGATTTAGAACCTTGGTAGAAGAAGATAGAGGCAAAGAAGGAGAGAAGGAGATGCCGGAGAGGCAGGGAGAAAACCAAGAAGCCAGACAACTGTTGGGTCATGAAACCCAAGTAAAAGCAATGTCAAGAAAGCGGGAGGGGTGATCGGTGGCCAGTTTAGGGGAGAAGTGAATCCTGTACATCGGTGAACGTAGGAAACCATGGGAAATGGTTTCAGTGTAGTGATGGATCGGGAAGCTAAACCGGAGGGATGGTTTGCAGAGCCAGATGGAGATGACGGCAAGAGGCAACTATGTCAGCAGCAGCTAGAAACCATTTCTCTATGAAAGGGAGAAGGAAACCATTTCTCTATGAAAGGGAGAAGGAAACTAGGTCAAGAGCCACATGTTATGTGCCAGGATATGTAGAAATACGGGAGAGCTTTTAAAAATTTTGTTTTCAAACTAAAAAATATTTAAGGACTTTTGGAAGCCAACGGGAAAATCCAGTGGAGAAGAAGTTCAATATGCATGAAAGCATAAACTGATTATACAAGAGTCTGTAGATATCAGGAGGGGAGGAATTAGCTTTAAATAAGTACGGAGATCTTCTCACTTGTCACCTGTGAAGGGATTTCCATTTCTGAAATAGGAGAAAATTAGAACAGAGTCAAGAGTGAAGGCATTGGCAGATCGACGTGATTGGCGCCAGGAGGAAGAGAGCGTTCTAATCCCGTGGTTTCTATATTCCCGACAATGGGATGACCATACAGTTTGTCATCCAAACTAGCACACTTTGAGGAATAAATGTAGGTACTAGTAATAATTAAGCTGGGATTGTTTTGGCAACTGGAATTTATGGTCACCATCTTTGAGTTCCCCTAGAAACTGCCCCTGGTGCAGAGATTTGAGGTTTGTTATTTATTTGAAATGCAAAGGAAATACCACTAGAAGAGTGGGAAACTGAGGCAGCTAATGAAGTTTGGGGAAAGGACACTGATAAAGCATGCATTATCAAGCCAGCTATCACTTAGAAGAGTCGGGACCTCATCCAGCTGGGGAAACATTGAGGGCCAATGCAGATCACGCACCTCTAGAGCTGTCTCACCCTAGGAGAGAAGCTGGGATATTTATACTCAACTCTGTCAATCATTAGATGGGGGTTGTTCTCAGGTGGACATTAATTTCCCTACTACGCTCACCCAACTGGCAGACAAAACGTTTGTGGGACGAAAGACACCTGTGGGGAAAAAAATGCAAACGCTAAAGGCTGGAAGTTGAGTTATCACGTAACTAAGAGGAGATGTAATACGGAGAGGGCACCAAAGGCTCTCATGATACTGAGTTAAGTGCAAGTTCAGGGGAGCTCTTGAGAGTTAGGAGATGGATGAGAAATTGGAAGGAGCATAGAGCAAATATAAACAATGATATGAGGAAATATGACTATTACTATTGTGGATGCTATAGGTCTCTACACAACAACTGGAAAAATTTTAGCCATGGTTGAGATGGTAGTGATGGTGGCTTTTATTTTCATCTTTATCTGCATTTGTCAGACAGAACTGCACCATGGAAAAGTAAATATATACTAAGTCACAAGGACCATGAATAAAAAGCCTGGAAAACCAAAGCATGCACTCTGGCTTCAGATGCGATGCTCTATGTTCTTTTCAAAAGAGCACCTGTCAAAGATCTGTTCACTGAAGTTTTTTAATATGTTTTATTTAGTTTGGTTCGACTGGTGATGGATCACTTTTAATCTGTGTTTTTAATGGGAAGGACTTCCTTGTTCTCTTAGATTCTCACAGGAAAATGACTGTAATCCATTTGCATGGATTCACATGTTTTATCTTTAACTCTACCCAATAGTATTTCTAAATACTTACCTATAATTTGATATGATAATATTCCTTCTGATGATTAATAGTAATAAATCAATTAAATGAGTGCATAGTTGCTCCATTCCTGTGAGAAATATGTAAGAAATGAGATTATCTGAAGTTATTTTGAATATTTTCTAGACATACCCTGTTAGAAGTTTTTGTAATTGTATAATGACGTTAGTGGAAGAAATGAGTGGATAATTGGTGACGAGAAGGCAGTGTATCACTGGGGGATAGGTTTTCTAATCTGTTAGACACATGCACAGCAATTGGTTTACAGTTTTCCCCATGGAACTTACTCATAATACTTACTCATATTATGGAACTCATATTATGGAACTTACTCATAATACTTGGCAAATGAGTTATTTAATTAAAAAGACAGAAATTGCCCTATTTCTTATCTTTCTCATAGATTTGTGACCAAAAGTTTATGATACTGAATGACTACAGACGAGGTAACTTTGTTCTTTGCTGTGTTTCTTTCTCCATTAAATATAATGAGCATTTTTTTTTCTTCATTTGCAACTTTAGAAGATTATTGGCTCTTCCTCATTTCTTTTTTTTAAAGAAATTTATTTATTATTTGTTTATTTTTGGCTGCGTTGGGTCTTTGTTGCTGCGCGTGGGCTTTCTCTAGTTGTGGCAGATGAGGGCTACTCTTCGTTGCGGTGCGCGGGCTTCTCATTGCGGTGGCTTCTCTTGTGGAGCACGGGCTCTAGGCGCACGGGCTCAGTAGTTGTGGCTTGCAGGCTCAGTAGTTGTGGCGCACAGGCTTAATTGCTCCACGGCATGTGTGATCCTCCCAGACCAGGGCTCGAACCCGGGTCCCCTGCACTGGCAGGCAGACTCTCAACCACTGCCACCAGGGAAGCCCATATTTCTTGTATTTTTAAATGTATTATCAAATACTTGCAAAGTGAGAAAATATACTAGTGCAGCACATTTTCGAACCCTACCCTTTGAAAGACCTCTAATGTTCAAAACATTACACTCGGCTATAATATTACACACTTCCTGTATAGAATCTGGTGGGTGAACCAGTGACAGCAGTGGACCAGGTCATGAGTACCCCTTATCCTCCCAAAAGCCTCCTGGAGAAAGGGAGACTCAAGGAGCCATGGGTGCTTCTTGAAGACAGGTCATAGGTAGACATGAAGGGCAGCCCAGTACTCTGTCCTCCAGAGGCACTTTCTCCCCGTGTCCCCCTGAATGTGGCGATGAGTCTGGGAAGCCCCTTCTTGTCACGTGATGCTCAGTCATAACTGGGTTAAAGCTTTCTGGAGTAATGAAAAGACTCTCTTTCTCCCTGTGTCCGGAATACATTGTTATGATCTCCTGAGCATTGGAGGAAGAAAATCAAACCCGCTGAATCTTTTGAAAGATTGTTAAAAACGTTTTATAAGCAGAAAGAGACCTTAGAGACCATTCAGTCATTGGATCCTTTAACAATGAAGGAAGGTTAAGAGACTTGCCCTTAGCAGCCAAGTTGCTGGCTCCCTGCTCTAGGCTCTTTGCCACTGAATCTTAACTAGCTCTTGTCTTGTCTACCATAGAATAATTTAGAACATATGCTTAAAATTTGTTCTAGATAGTAACTCTATCTGTACCATTTTCTTTGTAACACAGTGCAATATTTATGGCTACAGTACAAGGAGACTTTCTGTTTTGATGTGTTTCTTTGTTTTTTAAGCTAAGAGGAGAAATGTTCCACAGAGTGAGACGGAGTGGTAGCTAAACCTTATGCTTCCTTCCGTTTCTGGGAATACCTGTCATTTTTATCAGATTGGTGGTTGCAGTCATTGGGAAATGACATCTTTATGTATGGACTCTATGGGAAATTTCTAAAGTCTCCAACTAATGCTACAGTTTTACTTCCCAGGAGTTTTGTAGGAGCTCTTGCGGTGTTGTGGGAAACCAGGATCCAGTCAAATGGCTGTGCACTCTTTTCTTTGAGGTTATGGAATATATAGTGCAGTTTTTAATATGAGGTTATCGTGTATCTTTCTGGCTATGGATTTGATTTTTTTTAATTTTAATTTATATTTTGACTAGGAATATTTAATATATTAAATATAGTTTTTTATTGCTAAATAGAAATGCATTACTTCCAAATACACATGCACGTAGGATATTGGATATAAACTCTGTATCTTTTAAGCAACTTCTTTTTGTTATTTTCCTTGTTGACTGTGAATTCTAGGTTTTTACCTGGCAGTCATAAGCATAAACTTATATGTATATAAAAGGTAATATTCAGTCAACAAATGTTAATTGAGGACCAACTGTGTATGAGCTTACACTCCACTGGAGAAGACAGATAAGCAAGAGATAGTACAGGGGGAGTAAACTTCGTATCATGTGGGAAAGGAATGTGGAAATAAGACAAAGCAGAGCAGAGTCACAGGAATTGGAGTCTTCAGCCGTGAGGATGGGGAGAGCAGGATACAATTCGTGAACTGGATAGGCAGGATAGAAATTGAACGAAAACTTGGAGGACGTGAAGAAGTAGGGTCCCCAGATATCCGAGGGAAGAATATTTGTGAGAGAGAGCATAGCTTCTAGCAATGCCCAAGGCTGGGTATTCATCACAGCAAGGAGGTCGGAGAGATGATGAGGGAGAACCTCAGGCAGGGGCTCGGAAGCCCTTGTAAGGCCTTTGGCTTTGCTCCAAGGGAAATGAAGTGCTGTGCAGGTTATGAGCTGTACCCACCCGCAAGGCCTGTCTTTCTGTTCTCACCTGACCCTTGAGCTCTCTCATTGCCGCAGTCACGCATGTTCATTATTCACTAACAAGTCACACATAGAATATAATGCACAGTACATTGTAATATGCTTTTTTCAATATTAGAATTCCAAATACATTGATGTTAATGTCTGGACTCCTAGATATTGTTCATTTATCTATTATTTGTCTAGCAGTAGAGTCAACATTTAGTAACTTATGTCTTTACAAATAAAAGTTCAGCTCTGTCTTCTTTTTCAAAAGCAACCAGGCTATTAGATGAATGTTTCATATTTTCTCTTAATTTAGGTTATAACTGATGTAAATATGATAAGTCTACCTGCTCAGACTCTGGGACTCTTTGGAAAAATGCAGTATTCTGGCCAAACTCCTCCAGAAATATCCTTTTCGGTTGTTCTTTCGAACTATAGCACCTGCTCAATTTTTAAATGGACAGACTTCCTGATTAGTTAGCTACATCTATGTAGTTTACAAACCAAATACATGGTTGAAATGGGAGTCATGATAATGCTGAAAAAGAGGGAGAAAATCCCAACAGACAGTGACTTTGCTTTCATTGAACGTTTGGGATCAAACATAAATAGAGCCCAAGTCCCTGGGGGACATTTGCTTCCTAGTCACGAGATGGTCAAGGTGCCTTTTGTAGCGTATGTCCCCTGGATTTTCCTCATTCAGTTCTGTTTGTGAAATACTTCTAGTGTGGTGGTTTCTTAAGTGAAAGGAAAATAATCTTAGGCATGTGTATCATCTTTGTGTAACTAAACAGCAGGACGTATACATCTCATTTACAGTCTGATTATGAGAGTATACCACTGGAGTTACTGTAAACTCTTCTCTCAGAATATTATCTAAAACTGTTAATAGGATTTTTTAGAAAATGTTATTTTTACCAGTAGAGAGAAATCTTTACATATGGTACATTATCCATAATATAATTTTATAAATTATTGTAGGGGTTCAGTCACATTTGAGAGCTCAAAGAAAGTAGCAAAAATTACCATATCATTGGAATACATTTGTCACTGTCACTAATTAATTTTAAATGTCCTTCACTACAATTCCTTTCACTCACTTCCAAGTTCAATCTTAACATGAACATTGTCAGATGTGTTGGATAAAAATAATCCTTTCAGTTATCTAAATTTGACCATATATACCTGTCAAAACTGCAGGAAGTGTCAACAGTTTTTATCATGAATACAAAACACTGTCCTCCATGTTTTAATGCCAACGTGTTTATTTAGTAAGCAGAGTCTTTAAGGATGATCCAACTTAGACTTTCCAATGATTTGAGAAAAACATTAAGCTAATGAGTTTATACAGCAGCTTTAAGGGTAATAAAGCCAGTTCTGTACCCCACACAGTCCCTCAATGGAGTTTTTTAAAATTAGATTTTGCTTATTTAAAAATAGAAAAAAACAAACACTAGGTAAGTTTAACTAACTGCTACTTATTGAAAAAAGCAGAACTATAACATTTCTGGTGCTACTGTCTTCAGGGTTCTTTTCCATCATACCTCAGCAGTGACCAGTCCTGGCCAAAGACAGAAATTACTATTTTTCTTTACATTGTGAAATACACTTCTAAGGTTTCCTCGAGTTCAGCTCCATCTTTTGATTCTATTGCTGTGACTGTAATATTTTTTTCCAATATAATTTGAATGGGCAACATGTTGAAATTGAAGTTTACTTATCCTTCCTGTACATAGGTAACTAAAAGAAGAAAAAAACACACCAAATAGAGGTAGAAGGTACATCCCAGGGGTTATTCCATGCTTGCTGTGTTCTTGAACCAAAGTATAGGAAATCCTGGATGTGTAAAGATGCATGATCTCAGAAGCTGATTGTTAGCTCACATGCAAACTGCAACACAGGAATGCTATACCCAAGCGTAGAGTATATCCTAGAGATTGTAAAAACCTAATGCTTTATGTAATGTATCTGTCTCTGCAGTTTTCCATGGACATTCTTCTATTACTTTTGCAGCAATTCTTACTGTAACTCGACAGCTGCTCGAAGTGACTGGCAGGAACTGGAAATGAGCTTTGTGTGTTTTCGCAGAATTCTGGGGATTAGTAACACGAAATAAAAAGATTTATGGGAAGTACAGGTTCTCACACGCAGGCTGAGCTCTCTTAAAGATGTGCCCCGTGGTGAGCAGAATACAAAAACAGCTAAAAGGCGGATTCCCGTGTAACATGTTCACAGGCTACTTTGTTGTCGTTTTATCTCTCTCTAAACCTTGATTTCTCAACCACCACTATCTAGGAGTCATATGGGATCTGATCAAAAGGAGCAAGGGACATGAAATATGTGGAGTATGGGACAAATTAGTCGGGAATGAAAATCGCTGTTAATTAAAAAACTGTGCATCTGTATTTTGTGATTACAATGCTCATTCAGATTGTAACAGAAGCAACAAAATGGCAGGCCTCTGCTTGGCTCAGATAAAATCAACATTTCCTCTACAACATTTAAAAAGATTTACTAGAGACTTTGAGCTAGTGCTTCCCTGGCCTTTAGGGAGCCGAGCATAGCACCATAGCTCCTCTGATGAGAGAGGGAGAGGGAGAGAAAAGAAAAATATCCTGTTGGTTAAAAAAATCTATTTTCGCTTTTTAAAGTCTCTGGCACTTGAGAAAAGATAGCGCTTGCAGCAGTGACATTTCTACTTTGCAATGGTGCCATTTTGCCTACTTCCAAATATACATTAGACAATTCAGACGCCCTTAACAGCACTTCAGGACTAGGGAGGAGACTTTTCCTTCTAACAGATTATGACGGCTTGCGACTAACGGTCAAAAACCAACTGACTGTGAAACTAAGTGTGAAAAAATATACTCACTTTGAAAGTTCCGCTAATGTTCATGGGAAAACATCTTAATATGATTATCAGGAGATGATTTGCTTTGTTCTCTATTCCATACAGATTCTGAAATAACATTTTGATGTAAGAAACTCTACTTCAAAATATTCTTATCATGTTCATGTTTCAGACGATGACTTTACATTTTGTCTCATACCAAATTTTTGTATACTTGTAGTAACTATGAAATAGAAAATGTTAGTACCTGCCTTTCTGAAAAAACTATTTTTAAATGTAGAATAAATATGTAAATCCTAAAATACCAGATTGCATTAAAAAACCTACCATTGTGTTTAGAGAAATACGGTTGTACCTGCAAATGCCATAGTGAATTTCTACAAACTAAATTAAAGAAATAAACTTTCCATAAGCAATTCACACTATGTTTAAAAAGAGAATTTATATTTTTTTATTTTCTAATTTTTCTTCCACAACTTTAATTCATAATTTGGGATTATTACATAGTTCTTTTTTTTTTTTGCAGTACGCGGGCCTCTCACTGTTGTGGCCTCTCCCGTTGCGGAGCACAGGCTCCAGACGCGCAGGCTCAGCAGCCATGGCTCACGGGCCCAGCCGCTCCGCGGCCTGTGGGATCTTCCCGGACCGGGGCACGAACCCGTGTCCCCTGCATTGGCAGGCGGACTCTCAACCACTGCGCCACCAGGGAAGCCCTACATAGTTCTTTTAGTCACTAACTTCTAACATTATACTTTTATTTTCAAGAATGTCTTCAAATTACTCAATTATATATATATATCTTTTTTTATATTCAGCAATTGGAAGTATACTTTAATGTCTCTTACCCATGGAATGTTACATGAAGTTTTTATAGAGATATATATCTGTTTGTAACATGTAGTTCTGATGGAAGAAGTTATCTAAAAAAAGACATGGAAGCAAAGAAAAAATATGCAGGAAATGCAAATTTATTTATTTATTTATTTATTTATATATATATATATATATATATATATATATATATATATATATATAGTTGACCCTTGAACAAGTTAGGGGTTAAGGACACAGATCCTCCGTTACTCAATTATATTTTAAGTATACTCCAGTTGGATATAAAATATGTATTTGATCATTTACTTGAATTATGATAGTAGATGATGATCCCATTTTGCCTTTTTTCACTGGAGTTTCAAAGAAAACACTGATCGATACTTTTTTAAAAAAATTGTCCTAGGGTTTAAACATGGAGCAATATATTTTTTAATTTTTTTCACCAATTTAATTTTTTAAATGTAAATATTATTTTTTAGATTAATTTTTAAAATTTCCTTATTCTTTTGTTATTTTTAAAGTAGCAATATAATCGTAGAATATTAGGATACTTGATCTAGAATCCAGACTGCTATATTTAATTGGTGCAATTTCACAAAACCGTATATACTGTTTAAAGTTTAAAAATAACCTAATGCCATATTGCTTCATTATGTAACGCATAATGTTTATTTCACAACACAGAACACCTTATCACACTGAAAATTCTGGGCAATTATAGCAGCTCCTTCGTGATGTGCAGAAGACATTTAAAAAATTTTTTATAATACGTGGTTCACCGTATTAGCCAAGAATGAAAAGTGCAGGCTTAATTGTGTAATTCACATAAGTATTGAAGTATGAAGTATTTTCCGTTAAAACAGCATATCCCCAATTTTTCCCAGAGGATCCATTTCATCACCAGGTCCTTCCTTTTTCTAGTTGTCTTGACAAGTCTGTTTATCTAAAGAGACTTAAGTAAAGATTATTTTTAATTTTATTGCTCATGTATATGTACATATATGGAAATGACAGTTAATACCACTGCTACTCTGCTGTAGTATAAAATTCCAACAAAAGCAAAATGTTGACAGTTGGGGCGGTCTCGTCATTAGTGACCAAGTGATAAGTACTGATGTAGAAAAATACATCATTAAAAAATAAATGTCTGTTAATGAATGATGAGCTTGAAGATACGCTGTGCTTAAAGGAATTCTACCCTATCGTCAGTGAATACACCATTTCCACTAGACTTGTTTAGTATTGAAAATAGGATCCTCTTTCATGAATGATAAAGGGGATTCTCACTAAGGAAGAGACGTGGAGACTTGGGGGAGGAAGGAGCCTAACACGGGGAGAGCGTCGGAAGCAGGCGGAGGGGCAGCATGGGTGCAAAGGCTTGTCTTCAAGGCACTGAAAGGTGGCCATTGCGGCTGGTGTGCAGCGCCGGCCACGCAGGGTGGGAAGTGATGCTGCAGAGATCACAAGCGGCACTCCGGGGTGCAGGCAGCTGACGGAAGGTGTACTGGTGAGCAAACCTGATAGAAAGTCAGGGAAGGATTTCAAGCAGGAGAGTGATACAGCTCCACTTACGTTTTGAAATACTTCCTCCAGCTTTTGAATTAGTGTTATGTGAGGTAAGACAGAGAATACACCCATTATTAGGAAGGCAAAGCTGCTTCAGAAAAAACATATCCAGGCACCACAATATTTTGCAGCAGTACTTAACTGATATTTTCAAAATCATGTAAAATTTTCCTGAGCACGAGTAAATATCTTAAATTACTTTAAGAAAAACACTATTCTCTTTTCCTGAATTAGTTTGCTTAGGAGGCTGGTGACTTTTACCTTTATTGTCAATATCATCAGCTTCTTCTGTTTGGAATTTAATTTTCATCTGTTTAAAATGTAAGCGCTCAGAATCCTCCTTGGACTCTTTCTTTGTTGTTCCTTTTTTTTTTTTTTTAACATCTTTATTGGAGTATAATTGCTATACAATGGTGTGTTAGTTTCTGCTTTACAACAAGGTGAATCAGTTATACATATCCATATGTTCCCATATCTCTTCCCTCTTGTGTCTCCCTCCCTCCCACCCTCCCTACCCAGCCCCTCTAGGTGGTCACAAAGCACTGAGCTGATCTCCCGCTGCTATGCGGCTGCTTCCCACTAGCTATCTATTTTACATTTGGTAGTGTATATATGTCCATGCCACTCTCTCACTTTGTCACAGCTTACCCTTCCCCCTCATATATGCTCAAGTCCATTCTCTAGTAGGTTTGTGTCTTTATTCCTGTCTTACCCCTAGGTTCTTTGACATTTTTTTTTTCTTAGATTCCATATATATGTGTTAGCATACGGTATTTTTTTTTCTCTTTCTGACTTACTTCACTCTGAATGACAGACTCTAGGTCCATCCACCTCCCCACAAATAACTCAATTTCGTCTCTTTTTATGGCTGAGTAATATTCCATTGTATATATGTGCCACATCTTCTTTATCCATTCATCTGTCAATGGACACTTAGGTTGTTTCCATGTCCTAGCTATTGTAAATAGAGCTGCAATGAACATTTTGGTACATGACTCTTTTTGAATGATGGTTTTCTCAGGGTACATGCCCAGTAGTGGGATTGCTGGGGCATATGGTAGTTCTATTTTTAGTTTCTTAAGTAACCTCCATGGTGTTCTCCAGAGTGGCTGTATCAACTTACATTCCCACCAACAGGGCAAGAGTGTTCCCTTTTCTCCACACCCTCTCCAGCATTTATTGTTTGTAGACTTTTTGATGATGACCATTCTGACTGGTGTGAGATGATATCTCATTGTAGTTTTGATTTGACTTTGTTGTTCTTGATCTAGAAGTATGTGTTTTTATTTTGTTTGGTGGAGAGTCATATTGATAGTCCTTAGTGTGGTGTATTATTAAAGCAAATATATTTTACAGACAAATATATTTAGTACAAATCCAAGCACTGGCAGGTACTTACGCATATGATACTGTATGATGAGTATCCTAATCCCAGTTTTTTCTTCTACAAAATTATGATAATACATTACAGGAAGGCTTGTTAATTATCTCCCCTGCAAACCTGCATAAATAACTCTTTACCAATTATTTCAAAAGAAAAATAAACTTTTTTTTTTTAAGATATGGGACCAAAAAAAAGGAAAAACAATGTTGCAACCAATTTGTATTCCCCAAGTTTCTCTTCTTGGTCACAGAGTAGGAAATTTTCATGATTCTGACGTTTGTCTGCAGGGTAGACATGGTGGAAGGTTTGGAGCTAATGACGTCTTTATCACCTGTCCTAACTGGTTTTTGGGGACAGATGTTCCAATTAATTCATTTATGCAACACCTGTGAATTGAGCATCTACCATGTGTGATTCTGTTCTAGGAAGTAGGTATACAAAATGAACACAACCCAGAAATTTTTGACTTCACGGCTTTTCATTTTGGCGAAGAGGTTCAATAAAGTCAACAAATTAGATTAAAAGTTTGTCAGATGTCAACGAGTGGTGTCCTGGACAAAAACAACGTGATCCTTGGGGTAGAAGGTTCAGTTTTTGTTTTGTTTTGTTTTTTTGCGGTACGCGGGCCCCTCAGTGTTGTGGCTTCTCCCGTTGCGGAGCACAGGCTCCGGACGCGCAGGCTCAGCGGCCGTGGCTCACGGGCCCAGCCGCTCCGCGGCATGTGGGATCTTCCCGGAGCGGGGCACGAACTCGCGTCCCCTGCATCGGCAGGCGGACTCTCAACCACTGCGCCACCAGGGAAGCCCGAAGGTTCAGTTTTAAACTGGATGATCTTGTGGCAGATTGCAGATGGCTGCGCATTCTTTAGCACTCCTCCCATCCTGGCTTGGAGTCAGTTTCCCTACACTGGAGAATCTGCGCTTCCTGTAACTACTCTGACAGCACAGCGTGGCCCATTTCTGAGCTCAGCCTTTAAGAAGACTGGAAATGTTTGCTTTCTCTGTCTGGGAGCTCCTGCTTTGATAGAAGCCATCCATCATGCCTCCCCTTGCTGTGAGACAGCGTAAGTAGCCTCTGGGAGAGGCCACCGGAAATGAGATATTCCTAGGAAGTCCTCCGCTGTTGCAGGCGTGCCAGCTGGGGTGCTTGACGACACATGCAGGTGGAGGAACCAGCTCAATCAAAGAATCAGATGACTCCTGACCCCATTCATCTTTTGGCTGCAAGAGCTTGAATGATCCCACGTGAAAACTGTCCATCGGGGTCCAATAAACCCATGCAACTATGAGAAACTGTAATATATTTTCGTCTTAAGCTAACACATCTTTGGGATGGCTCATTAGACAGCATAACCCCCAAAATAAACAAACGGCATTTGTTTGAACATAGGCCCGAGTGTTGTGAGGACGCAGCCATGCTGGTATCTGTGGTGACTGGCTCAGTCCTTACAGGGGAACGTGAGGGTTTTAACTGGATCTCGGAACATCATCTGAACAAGGAAGATGTCTTCTGCAAACACCTCCCAGGGGTCTGCAGCTCAGACCAGTTTGGGGGCCCCACTTTTTTACCTTCCAGGGATTGCTCTGATTGCACCTCAGAAACCTTTCTCCACCTGACGGCTCCCTCATCCTAAGGGCTTATTTATCACAGTCGGAAGAGTATGGTTCTAATCATTACTGAAACAATTAACTTTTCTGCCTTAGGGAAGTGAGTTTAATTAATCAAAACATTCTTGCTAAGTCATGTTGACCAGTACAGATTGTTCTGTAATTAGCGATATATTTTTTTAAACTCTCAGTTGTAAATAATAATATAAAAATCTCCATAATAAAAACATTTTTTAAAAGAAAATGTCATCATTCTTCTGGAAAATTCACTAGACACAGGCTTTCACATACTTTTCAATACCAGCCCTCAATAATCATTTGAGAAATTACCCGTATGGAATTATACCCCCTTCGTAGGGTTACTGTGGAGATGACACCCATCAGTACATTAAAAGTCTTGGCACTGTTTCTGATGCATTGGAACCGTTCAAAAAAAATTCTTATTGATGTCATTTAGTTATAAACTGCATACTTTGTTTAATAATTTGTACAAAATTCCTAGAGTGAATCCTTCTTAATCCCTGTATTACATGTATATCTGGTTTATCAACTTGTTTTAAAGTAGGTTAGATATTTAATATGATTTTATATAATACTGCGTGGTTTCTGTATGCTGTTACATCTGTACATCAGAATCAGCTGAGGTACTTGATAAAAACAGCAAAGGTTTCAATGGAGGGGATCCTAGGATCTCTGTTTTTGAGAAAATCCCACAAATTTAGGAGGGTATAAAGAATATCTCCAAAATCTGCGTATTCTTTCCCTTCACCAAGATGTTCCTTTTAAAATTAGGAACTGATTTGTTTAAGCGTAGTACTGTAGCAATGACTAAAATATTTAAATTTAAAACCTGTTATGTGCGTTAGTATTCTTGATAATCCCACTTGGTCCTGCATGATTCAAATATTTAACTCTGTACTTTGTTTAGGCCAGGACTATATTTAAATAAATGTTAATAGCATTTCAATAATATTGGGGGATTATTTGAGCTATATTCTAAGAGGCTTTAAAAGTTTAGATGATGGGGCTTCCCTGCTGGTGCAGTGGTTGAGAGTCCGCCTGCCGATGCAGGGGACACGGGTTCGTGCCCCGGTCCGGGAGGATCCCACATGCCGCAGAGCGGCTGGGCCTGTGAGCCATGGCCGCTGAGCCTGCGCGTCCGGGGCCTGTGCTCCGCAACGGGAGAGGCCACAGCAGTGAGAGGCCCGCGTACCACACACACAAAAAAAGTTTAGATGATGATGTCATTAATCAGAGGGTTAGTCTGTTTGCTATAAACTTTACGTATAAAAAATTCTTCACAAGCACAATTTTGAACTCTTACCTTATTGCTCATCTTTCTAGTATGCTACACTTCCCACCAAGGGCATTTTCCATTCGCTGAATAACTTTGAACTCCAAGGCCACTGCCACTCTTTCTGGTTTGTTGATGAATATGATGATTCTGGCTGTGCTGACTGAACACACACAACATCACAACAATACTAAATATTCAGGTAGAATATCTTGGAAAACTTTGTGAAAAGGTGCAAGAAATTTCTGATTTTATTTCCCACTAGTATGTAGGCTTATTTGTTTCTCACTACTAGTAGGTAGAGATCATATTTTTTGTCACTCCTGTAGACTCAGGATGTAGAACTAGCAGGTGCTTAAAAACATTCACTGTATATTGATATAGTGATTCGGTGCCCGTGTTGTGAGCAAGACATGGAACAATGGAATGAGCATGTGAGATAAACCTAGTACAGTCAAGTCTTGACTTAATGGTGGCTATACTATTTCCACGCACAGGACATGTTTCCTTGTATAATAGGATAAGAGAAAGTGAGGTTGTCTTCATGCCACTAAGATTTCCACAGACACTTAAGGACCCTAAGGCCAAATGGCATTGTTACAAGTCTTCAGAAATAGTCCTCTGAAAAGTCATCTGCTTTCCCTTTAGTGGATAACTTCCCATCTCCCTCGTCTGACGATGGCTTTGTCTAAGACACTTGTTTCCATGACCTCACTTGCTGTAATGGGAAGAGCCACACATCCAGTCCCAGGCCTCTCTTCTTCTTGGTATCGCGTGGCTGTAGGGGAAGCAGTGGTGTGTGTGTGTGTGTGTGTGTAAGGACCAGGTAACCAGCCCATGAAGAAAAGTCCTGTCCATCTAGAGGTGCGCGATCTTCAATTCTAGAGTTGATGTACTGTTTCATGGTATTTGATGACTGGCTGGGTAGTCTTCATTTTCTCTGGTTTTCTTGTTGGACGTCATTCTCTTTGAAGGTCGAAATTGGACTTCATCTGATCTTCTCAGTTGCTCATCGTTTCTGTCCAATTTCCATCTCCATCTTTTTGTTCTTTGACATAGATTTCCTTTTCTTTGTCTTTTAGCCCATCCATTAAATCTTAAACTTCTGCCATCAGATTCTTACTTAATAAGAGCTTTTAATTTTTTGCAGTTACCTATGTTTAGCATCCACTCTTACTTCAAGAATACAGTGTGTTTAATTATATCCTAGGGGAATATAGGAATGTGTGTGTGTGTGTGCGCACGCACGCGCACGTGCGTGCATGCTGCCTGCTTTGCCTCTCGTATCTCTGAGCTCCCTTTGCATTTATTTATTTTTGTTTCCTTCTTTCAAGTTGGAGGTGTTCCTCAAATACCTAGTGATCTTTTGTTGTCCCTTTGTAATAAAGAGTGAACTCGCAGCAGTATGGTCGACTAAAAAACATAGAAAACTTTGCTTTTGTAAAGCAGTTTAAATTGTGGAATTAATATGTGTGTGTATTTAAAATATACATATTTAACATGTAAATATAACTAAAATATATTTACTTATGTAAGTATACATTGGTACACTTGCAAGAGAGTAAGCAGAGTCCTCAGAAGCCAAAAATAAAGTTAAAGAGGAGTTCAAAGGGATAAGCAAGGTAGCTTTGTGCTAACGGCAGGCTCTGTGGTCACCTTGATGTTCTGGTCTTCTTGGCTTTACATGTGATGTCCTGGAAGCAGGGATTAGGGAACAGCCGAGTTCCTAGACAGGGAATCAACTTGAGATATACAGTACAACATCCAGGACTCTAAAAGTCTTTTGCAGGAGCCTAAACCATGAAAAAAAATGAGATGAAACAAAAAATAAACAGAATAGCAATGATGACAAAATTTCTGTGTAGGACAGAAAAAAGTGACCTGTCCTTTACCTTGGGTGGGTTGAGGGGGGCAAATGTTGCCTCAGAATCTGAAACAGCTCACAGGCCAGGTTTCCTGTGAGTTTGTGACCTTAATTTCTGCTACCTTTAGAGACTGAGAAACTCAAGTCTAAGTTTTGACCTAAAGGAAATAATCATAAATTCCAAAAGACTGCTGCCCCGTAAGCCATTTTCTCTACATAACAACCGTGCAATTAAGATACAGACACAAAACACGCCAAAAAAATAGAAAAAAAGCCTCATGTATTTGGAAACTAAAAAAAAAAAAAATTCAAAGAAAACAAATATATAAATAAATTATGTTTCAGAAACAAATCACAATAGGCTTTAGAAAATTCTTATAACTGGACAACAATGAACAGTTTGCAAATTAGAACTTGTGGAACTCACTCAAGCAAACTTAGAACGGAACCTTATCTCTTTAAATGTTTGTATTAGAAAAGAAGAAAGACTAAAGATTAATAGCTCAGCATCCATCTCAAGACATGATGAAATGTAGAGCAAAATACACCCATAGAAAGTGAAAACAAAAGAGGTAATTTAAGAACAGAAATTAAAGGACTTCCCTGGTGGCGCAGTGGTTAAGAATCCGCCTGCCAATGCAGGGGACGCGGGTTCGAGCCCTGGTCCGGGAAGATCCCACCTGCCGCGGAGCAACTAAGCCCGTGCGCCACAGCTACTGAGCCTGTGCTCTAGAGCCCGTGAGCCACAACTACTGAGCCCACGTGCCACAACTGCTGAAGCCCACACGCCTAGACCCCATGCTCCGCAACAAGAAAAGCCACCGCAATGAGAAGCCCGTGCACCGCAACGAAGAGCAGCCCCCGTTCGCCACAACTAGAGAAAGCCCACACGCAGCAATGAAGACCCAATGCAGCCAATAAATAAGTAAAAGAGTAACTTAAAAAAAAAAAAGAACAGAAATTAAGGAAGCATAAGGTAATCATGCAAAATGAGTTATTTGAAAAGAATAATAATATTGAAAACCCATTGGCATTACTTATTACAATAGCCATTAAGGCTATTGCCTAAGCATTTATGGACCCCTGTCCTGTGCAAACATGGTAGAATTGCACTTTTTGTTCTGTGCGGTTGAGGGGAGGCATGTGACTTTCTAGGCATTGGATTGCGAGTAGAAATAGCACTATCATTGCAGCCCCGGGTATTTGTCAGAGTGAGACTTTCCTGATGTTTTTAATTCTGATGTGACGACTGGCAGTGCTCAAAGTAACATCCCCTTCATCAGCCTGAGTTTCTGAGTGGTCAGAGAACCCCACTACTAACCTTGGATGGAAATATTATCATCTGATTGAAAAATAAAATGTGACATTTGAAGTCACTGATTTTTTTGGGGTAGCAAACATAGAACAAAACCCATGCTATGCTGACTGATGCACTTTAAGAATAGAGAAAGAAAAGAGAGAAAGAGGAGGAAAGAGAGGTGGGGTCAGAGGATGGAAGGAAGGAAAGAAGGAAAGAAGGGAGGGAATTGAAATCATCAGGGAAAACAAAAGGAAATATATGCAGGTGATGAATAAGTTAAAAATACTATAAAAGTTACATAAGACTTCATCATAAGTTTTAAATCTTATAATAAGTTTACAAATGCCTACAACACTGAACTTATTAGCAAACAACAGACTTAAGAAGAAATAGAAAATTTGATTAGTTCTGTAACTAATTAGATCAGTGAACTTCTTCCTGTAAAGTATACAAGTGGCCTGGATGGTTTTACCGGCTGGTTCTACCAAATATTTCTTATGCAGCTAAACCTGATGGGAATAACTCCAGGTGTAGAAAAAGGAGCTCACCTTACCAGGCTTAGTATAAACTTGATTTCAAAGCAAGAAAGCAAAAATTAGATGCCAGTCACATTCATTAACATCCCTGTCCTAACCCACTGCATTTTTCATCTCATCTCATCTCATGTTCTTTTGTTTCAGCTTCAATCTATTTTATCGCCCCTGACTTCTTAGATTTTCCTCAAATAAGCTACACACACACCTGTCTCAGGACATTCACATGCACTTTTCCTCTGTTGGAAACCCTCTGCTCCCAGAGAGTCTCCTGCCTGCCTCCTTTACCTCCTTCCCACCTTTTAAAAAAGGTCATCTCAGGGCTTCCCTGGTGGCGCAGTGGTTGAGAGTCTGCCTGCTGATGCAGGGGACGCGGGTTTGTGCCCCGGTCCGGGAAGAGCCCACATGCCGCGGAGCGGCTGGGCCCATGAGCCATGGCCGCTGAGCCTGCGCGTCCGGAGCCTGTGCTCCACAACGGGAGGGGCCACAACAGTGAAAGGCCCCTGTACCGCAAAAAAAAAAAAAAAAAAAAATGTCATCTCAGTTATTCCTTCCCTGAATTATTCCGATATTCCTTACCCCTCTTTCATGTTTTGCTTTTCTTTGCACTTTTCACATTCTCACATATATTACTTCTGCATCTTGTTTATTGTCTGTTTCCCACCTCTAGAACAAGAGCAGCAGTTTTTTTTTTATTAATTCCACAGTTCCAGCAATTAGTGAAGTTCCTGGCACCTGGTGATGCCCTGATAACTATTTGTGGAATGAATCGATACATACAAAAGCATTGAGCAAAATGTTAGCATGACAAATTCAGCAATGTATTAAAAAATACAGTACGACTCAGTTGGAATTTTCTCAGGAATACATTTAGTTGAAAATTGAAAAAAACATTGAAATGGCAGGTAAAAAGAAAAAACATAAAATTATTTCAACAGATGGGGAAAAGCCTGTTATGGAATTCAAAATTGAAGAGACCTTCTATAACCAAGAAACCAATAGCGAACATCACACATAATGGTAAAGGAACAGAGTGAAGTGAAGAGAAAGGTCAGTAAAAACGTATAAATAATGAACAGTAAGAGACAAAGCTCAAAATTTTCACAGATGGGATGATTATCAACACAAACTTAAACTAATTCCCAGAATCAAAATAATTCATAGGATCAAAAAAAGAATTTTGCAAAATTTCTAGATGCAAAATCAGTATAAAAATACCAATCAGGGGCTTCCCTGGTGGCGCAGTGGTTGAGAGTCCGCCTGCCGATGCAGGGGACGCGGGTTTGTGCCCCGGTCCGGGGGGATCCCACATGCCGCGGAGCGGCTGGGCCCGTGAGCCATGGCCGCTGAGCCTGCGCGTCCGGAGCCTGTGCTCCGCAACGGGAGAGGCCACAGCAGTGAGAGGCCCGCGTACCGCAAAAAAAAAAAAAACAGAACCCCAATAAATTGTGGAATCAGACAAACTGTTTCTAAAATGTATATGTTAATGCAATAGAGCCATCCACGAACAGCATGATACACATAAGAAGATGACCAAGTTTGGGGAATTTTCTCCACCACAAACCAAGACAGATTCCAAGGCCTGAGGACAGACCAATAGACAATAGACCAATGGAACAGAATAGAGAGCCCACAAACAGACTCAGACCTTTGTGCATACTTGATAATGACAAAGGTGATAGGGTAGGTTGGAAGAGAAAGAATCAACTCATTGGTAAACGATGTTGGGAAAAATTTATCAGTGAATACATTGTCAGTCTCTTGTCAGTCTCTCTTCCAGGATCTGCCATTGTGTTGGCCTCTCTTCTCAGTTCTCTGTCTCTCAGGCTCTCTTTCTTGTTATTTAAGGTCTTTTTCCTTTATTTTGGTGCACTTTGTGGAGTGAACAAGGCTTGTGTTTATTTCACAACGTTTAAATGAAAGCAAATTAAGCACATATCTCATTTTTAAAAAATGTAGACTGTCTCAAGAGCTTTTATTTTCTTTGAAATTTTCAGACATGTTGCAGAGTGTGTTGAAAAGAAAGTCTCGTAATTTCTTTTTTTTACGTGAAAGTAAAAGCATAGTATTAAGTCACTGTGAGAAAATACGGGAACTGGATTTGAGAAATGATTCTTTGTGTATACAGGTAGGTCTATGGCATGTAAATTCTGGGTTCAGTATTTCAACCACCAGCTCTATTTGAGAATCAATCATCATATCTAATATTGAAAATGTTTCCTGTGCAAAGTAATTGTATTGTTTTTAATAGAGAGTTTTCTCAAGCAAGGTATTTTCTCCAGTGCCAGCATTCCACTTATTATACTTTCACTGATATTCATTTAATGGAGTGGTTTCTCGTTTGAGGTGCAGTAAAAACATGGTGATGGGTGGCAGCAGAGTCCTCAGCCTTAAAAGATTATTGTTGAGAGCATATCCTGGACCCCGGAGCTCGGTTGCTATGGTAACTCTGCAGCTCTGCCAAGGCTGGTCCTCACTGTGGGCAGAAAGAAGCTCCCCTGCCAGCAGCTACGTGGGATTCTGGCAGCTGGAGGGAGTACTGTGAAATGGTGCGCTGCTTCCCCCGATGGGAGTTCTGAGAGCCTTCTTTAAAATCCAACAGCAACTCGGGACCGCGGAAGAGTGAGGGCAGTTAGGATCCAGCCCATTCTGGTGCAAAATGTGCCTGATGAGGTGCTTGACGTTTCTTACTTTGAGTAAAAGTTTTGCAGAGGATCAGGACTGAAATGGAAAGATTCTAGCCTGACCCGGCAGTAATGGAGCCTTAGAGGAATTTGTGCTTATCCGTAGGGGTAATATAATCCTGAGGGATTTAAGGGACAGCATTTAAATAGAAAGTAAAAGAAACATTTCTATTTAATTTGGAGATCTTGGGGCTTCCCTGGTGGCTTGGTGGTTGAGAATCCGCCTGCCGATGTAGGGGACACGGGTTCGAACCCTGGTCCGGGAAGATTCCCACATGCCGCGGAGCAACTAAGCCCGTGCGCCACAACTACTGAGCCTGAGCTCTAGAGCCCGCGAGCCACAACTACTGAGCCCGCGAGCCACAACTACTGAGCCCTCGAGCCACAACTACTGAAACCCGTGCGCCTAGAGCCCGTGCTCCGCAACAAGAGAAGCCACGGCAATGAGAAGCCCACGCACCGCAACAAAGAGCAGCCCCTGCTCGCCGCAACTAGAGAAAGCGCGCGTGCAGCACCGAAGACCCAACGCAGCCAAAAATAAATAAAATAAATAAATTTATATGTAAAAAAAGGTCATCATAATTTGGAGATCTTAAACTCATTTAGAAATGCCTATTAACTCAGGCTTGTCAATTTGGGTTTTCTCAGTATTGAAATTTATCTCATGTTTTTCAAAATTTAAAAAGCAGTATTCAGTTAAAGCTATACTTAATGCTATAGAATACAACACGAATATATAGTGTCCCCTCCCACCGCACATATATAGTCTAAGTAACTAAGCTTGCTTGCATGGAGGCTAGTATTGGTCCAGCTAAACCACAGTAGAGAAAACATGGAATAAGCAGAAAGTGACTCTGAATTAGTAACAAAATTAGTCAGAAGTCCTCGATAGCAGTTTGGTGACCATCAGTGGGCTTACCACTTCATTTGCTCCTGAGCCATTCTCGTTCTGATTTTATCTTTAGTCTGTTAAAAGCTTTAAGTGTAGGATCAGCAAAGGTAATTCCTATCTACGAATTTGGTGTTTGAACTCTTCCACTGTATATTTGACTCCTACTCTTAAGGGTTTTGTTGGATACTTTCATCTGGTTTTGACACCTCAGTGTCTGCAGTAGAAAGTCCTCACTCTTAGATTCTTGAAAAATAGGGAGGAAATCACAAAGGACTGGGATTTGAGATCATGGGGCTGTTTGGGGCACTTGCCAAAGTTAGGAGTAACTCTTCTTTGGGTTGGTACCAATTTTAGTTTTTCTCTTTATTTTTAAATGATCAGTAAGATGAAAATTTTACAGCATGGTGAGACAGAGAGTAGTCCAAAGATTTTTCTGCTACCCTGTTAATCTCCACTCGAAACTGTGTTCAGTGACATTCAGATACTACACACAGTGTCTCACCCATCTGCCAGTGAGATTTCTTCCTATCACGTGAAGTGTCAAGCTGTTCTAACCTTTTCTACTTCCCCACATTGTGTGTGTGTGTTATGTGTGTCGGGGGCAGAAAGTTCAGGAAATGATTCTTCCTATGCAAGCAAGAGCTACGGAAGTGGGGAGGTGTTCAGACTTCTTTTTAACCTCTCCTGGGACAGATGAGATGATCCATGATTCTTTTAAGAAAGTTAGTTAAATGATCACTATTACAATAGCAGACTAGCCCATCTTCCGAATGTAAAGTTACTTCACACAGGAACTTTGCAGTCACTGCATGTTTCAGATATTGCTATAAACATATATGCATTATTGATAAAACACACTAGAGACTGTCATAGAGTGAGGTAAGTCAGAAAGAGAAAAATAAATATCATATATTAACGCTTATATGTGGAATCTAGAGAAATGGTACAGACGAACTGGTTGGCAAGGCAGAAATAGAGGCATAGATGTAGAGAACAAAAGTATGGACACCAAGGGGGGAAAGTGGCGGGGGTGGGGGTGGTGGGATGAACTGGGAGATTGGGATTGACATGTAGACACTAATATGTATAAAACAGATAACTGCTAAGAACCTGCCCAAAAAATAAACAATAGCCGTATTTTTTTCAGGGAAACACAGATCTTTCCATGACTTAATTAAGTACAATACCTAACAATCCATTTTCCAATATCATTTGTTATTTGTTTCTGAAGAAAGAAAAAGTCAATCACACGGAGAGAGCTTGAGAAGTTTCAGCATTATAAAAGAAAGTTTGATCAAAAATTTGCAAAAGGAGAGAAGTAGGAGGAAATCTTTGGAATAGGATATGTGTGGGGAAGCAGTGAAGGACAGAGGTGGACAGAAGTAAAACAGATCACATAGGCGTTCCTCTTAGTTGTCAGCCTCTAATCTAAACGTTCCTTTCTCACCAGTGTCTGGCAAATAGTATCTCGTATTTCTTATTGCAAAACATATATACTCAAACATTTCTAGTTAATCCCTTAGAAGAAGATACCTAACAGCTGACTGACCAGAAAATTCGGATCCTTATTTTGAATATTAACAACCAAGGTTATCTGATGTTTCAGACTAGTTTAAAGCCATCTTTTGAAAATGAAGGACTAAAATGATGAAACTTCAAAAAGCAAAAGTAATTACTGTGGCCAATTTTTGGAAACCATATTACAACACAGTAATACTTAATAATAGTTAAAATTACATCCAATGATGGTAGACGTAACATTTACTGAGTAGTGACTCTGTGTCATGCACTATTTTATTTTTTTTATTAATTTTTATTGGAGCATAGTTGATTTACAATGTTGTGTTAGTTTTGGGTGTACAGCAAAGTGAGTTGGTTATACATATACATATATCCAGTCTTTTTTAGATTCTATTCCCATATAGGTCACTACAGAGTATTGAATAGAGTTCCCTGTGCTATACAGCAGGTTCTTATTAGTTATCTATTTTATATATAGTAAAGTGTATATGTCAATCCCAATCTCCCAATTTATCCCTTCCACCACCCTTTCCCCCTTGGTAACCATAAGTTTGTTTTCCACATCTGTGACTCTATTTCTTAGTAAATAGGTTTATTTTTACCATTTTTTAAGATTCCACAAATAAGCAATATCATATGATATTTGTCTTTCTCTGTCTGACTTCCTTCGCTCAGTATGACGATGTCTAGGTCCATCCATGTCACTGCAAATGACATTATTCTTTATGGCTGAGTAATATTCCATTGCATATATGTACCACATCTTCTTTATCCAATCATGCACTGTTTTCTGTATTAACTCATTTAATGCTCACAAGAACATTTGAGGGAAAGCTTTACTGTAACCTTCTTTACTGTCACCTTCAAATGATGAATTCAAAAGAATAAACTTGCCCCAAAACACACAGTGGTGGAGTCAAGATTCTAACCCTTTCCAGGTCTCTCTTTTCTACTCTGACAGTATCTTACTGAGTTGGGAAGGAAGGACTTCTCTGGTTTGGGGGTAGAAGAGGAAGCCCTCAGCAGAAGTAATCATTCTCCTGTCTGTGGAGCATGGGATTATCATTAAGAAATTGATTTTTATACCTTCCAGGACACTCTCGGACTTGATTTACATGGTTGACCTGATGTCATCCATAAATGCAAATATGTTTTCCATAATGCTTAAGTTTGGAAAAAAGTTCAATAAGATTAATAAAAATATGAATTTCTAACTTTCTTCCTGTTGGACTTTTGCAGGGTGTTTTGAGTGCTGTATTAAATGCCTGGGAGGCATTCCTTATGCCTCTCTGATTGCCACCATCCTGCTCTACGCTGGAGTTGCCCTATTCTGCGGCTGTGGTCATGAAGCTCTTTCTGGAACTGTTAACATCCTGCAAACCTACTTTGAGATGGCCAGAACTGCGGGAGATACGCTGGACGTCTTTACCATGTAGGTCATTCTGGTATCGCTTGTTATTTTGAGAATGTATGTGCACATTGCTGTGTGTTGAATAAATAGGGATCTAGAGTTAAGCGAGGCAGTGTTACATAGAAGAAAAAGTACTCTTAGGGTATATACGTGAGTCAAAAGGACACTGACCCTTACCATGAAAACAGGAAGGTACACAGCAGAAGATCAGAGGCCAACTTAATCTGGACTTAATTTGTGTTTTAATTTGCCTGTAAAGTTTTATCCAACATTCAGTTACCATTAAGTGGAATACTTGCATTTCTCTCACTCTTCTAATTGGAGCAGAGGCTGTTCTAGCAGAATAGAACAGGATATAGAATCAGAGCCAGGTATAAGTGTGTACTCTGCTGCTGATTCTAGGAAAATCACCCAAACTCTGTGGCTACTCCCAACTTTTAAAAAATTTTAACTCAACCATGGGTGTGATATCATCATTATTTCCTGCCTCCTAGAAATGATGTGACTACCTAAGTGAACATTTTGAAAGGGTCTTATCGACTTCTGTAAAATGATAAACATAAGAAATATTGAGCACCTTTGTACAAGCACCAATTATGCTTAAAATATACATTTTACCCATAAATGTAAACTCCTGGGATCACTAAACTATGGTGATGTTAATATTTAAAAAAAAAAAAACATAATTCAAACATAGTCTGGAAGTAGAAAAGAGTTTAGTGTTCAAGTTTCAGTCCCATATTGCCTAAGTTTCCAGAGAGCAAAATTTTAAGATTGAATTACAGAGGAATTTTTTTTCCAAATAAATTCCGAATTCAAGTCATTTATTCAGTGATTTCTTGCCCACAAAAAGAAAATAAATTATTTACTCACTTTATTTTATAATCTCAGCTGATAGTAAACTTTCTATTGTATTGTGTGTTGCCTGTACAACTTCTTAAATCTATTTTATGCTTCTGGATACTATGTGATTATAATGTTTTTCACGTTGCTTTATTTTGTTATTCTCAATAAATTCAACACTTCTTAATTTATACATACTTCTTTCTGGCATAAGATGCTTCTAGAGTTACAAACCGGAATGGTCGTATGGCTGGTTAGGATGGCGGTGCTTTTTTGCTCTTACCACTTCCACGAAAAGAGGTTAATCACACTTCTTATTCAATTCCTTCTGACAGGGTAAACTATAAGCTAAGACCCTAATCTAAGACAACCCTTGGTCACCCTGGACACCATTCTAGATGGAAGATAGCTTTTCTCCAACTCCAGTATCAGAAGATACATCATATTTCTAAATTTTTTAAATAATCCATCAGCTGCAGTCAGATCGTCTTGAACACAGTATTGCTCATAAACTGTATTTGTTATTTTATTCATTAATGTTGCTGAGTTCCATGAAAATGAGAAGTGAAAAGAGATGCACGTTTCTATCAAGTAATAGAGCAAGAATTCCCTCCTTGGGGGCTGGAGGGCACATCCCCATGGACATAGAGATAGCAAAATTTTTAGGAAAAAGAAAGTTGAAAAATTTTATGTTTATCTAAAATATGTTGGCACTTAAAATTTGAGCGATATTGGTTGTAAAATAAGAAATATAGGGCTTCCCTGATGGCGCAGTGGTTGAGAGTCCGCCTGCCGATGCAGGGGACACGGGTTCGTGCCCCGGTCCGGGAAGATCCCACATGCCGCGGAGCGGCTGGGCCCGTGAGCCATGGCCGCTGAGTCTGCGGGTCCGGAGCCTGTGCTCCGCAACGGGAGAGGCCACAACAGTGAGAGGCCCGCGTACTGCAAAAAGCAAACAAACAAACAAAGAAATATAACAAACCAAGTGTATCACACACACACACACAGTGAGTAAGAGGAGGTGGATGTTGATTAGCCACTCAGATAAGAAGTTAAATTATTTAAACATAGTCCCTAACTTGAAAGCATCAGTTTATTTCATCAATGTCACTGATAAATGGAAATGAAGAATTAATAGCAAATTTGCAAAATCATGGGAAAAAAAGAGATGAGGGAATGATACCACTTATATTTCCCAATGTAACTTTATTTTACAAATTAGTTCCAAAAATTTAGCGTTATTCATTAAATGAAATTTTTTTAAACCCATAGTAGACAGTTCACCAGTTTCCATTGAATCAGTTTCTAGCATGAATTGATCCTTGAGAGTTTATGAGTGATAGTCATCATTTGGAATATAATTAAACTATCTGAAAATGCTTTGGATTATTGCAGGTTAGTTTGCAGAGAGCCTGTAGACAATGATTGCATGAATATACTTTAATGTGCTAATACTGACATTTTCTTTTCAGTTTCATCTCAGCCTACACTGGACAAAATACGTTTTCACTGTGCATTATTTTAAGCTACGACAGATGTCCTTAAAATCTACAGATTCTCTATATTTAGGCTACATCCAAATTGCTACCTTTAGTTATAGAAGTTTATAAGAAATCATAAGCCTAGTAACTGGCATGGGGTGATTGTATAAATCGATCAGAAACCAATTGTCAGGATGTTTATTTAACATTTAGACAACCAGCCTTAATAGATCACAGACCTCCACTACAGCTCTGAAGGGTAGAATGTGGGAGTTCAGCAGAGAAATCAGAGATCATATACTTAATTTGGAACTTTTGGTCTCTTATATTGGGAGTTAAATGTGAAATCAGCAATGCATCTTTGGCGTGGGAAGCATACCATTTTCATTGGAATGAAAGCAAGTGCTCAAATTATCTCTCTTTTCATATTTCAAATAACTAAAATTCCTTATCCTAGACCCCGTGGAGCTACCAAATGACTTAAGACTCCCTGTCGGCAAACGGGTTCGTGAAAACACAGAGGGAAGGTGTGTACAGATAACTACCGGGTCTGATTAGTACCAAGCGGTACCTTCCAGTCACGTAGCAGTTGAGAGGAAGGTAGCATTTACTCTATGGGGGCTGCGTTACAGGGCTGTTAGCGGACTCCATACGGTGAGGGGCAAAGGGGAAGTAAAATCAGGACTTGGGACGCAGAAGTGAGTGAGAGACGCGATTGCAGGCAATACAGCTTCCTTGAAAATAAGCTAAGGTAAGTTTGGAGAAGAATGTGTGAGAGAATGATTCTGAAGAAAGGACTTGTTGGCCACCTTTAGTAATTTACAGGGTCTATGTCTTGTCTCCATAGTTCTCGGGCCTGATTCAACCAAATTAAGCGCTCCTACCTCATATACTTATAAAGGAAAAGAAACCTGTTCTCTGGGTGTGTGAACAAAGAGATAAAACGAATTGCCTAAGCCCCCGTCTTCCACGCAAGGTCCTCAGGACTCCCTTCTTTGTCTCAGCTTCTCTCTCTGTCTCTCCACCGCATCTCTCCTCGTAAATATATACACACACCTGTCTCCACGTGGTCAATATCCAAGTCTACAGGGGGACATAGGAAGGGCAAACACACTGGAATATGCCTACTCCATTTCATTCATCATCTTTCCAGCATGTAAAACTTACTTCTCATAAATAAGTTTGCAAATAATCTCTGTTCTCATGTGATCTATATTTTATTTTACTATTATTATTTTTTTTTTTTTGCGGTACGCGGGCCTCTCACTGTTGTGGCCTCTCCCGTTGCGGAGCACAGGCTCCGGACGCGCAGGCTCAGCGGCCATGGCTCACGGGCCTAGCTGCTCCGCGGCACGTGGGATCTTCCCGGACCGGGGCACGAACCCGCATCCCCTGCATCGGCAGGCGGACTCTCAACCACTGCGCCACCAGGGAAGCCCTGTATCACAATTTTAATGCCCAGTGTCATGCTTCCTAAAGTCTGTTTGTCCCTGGACACACCCTACTTACCATAACACTCTTACTGACTTACTCTTTGACTAGAATAGGTGAGCACCTGTAGTGTCAGACTGGATTAGAATTCAAAGACCTAATTTCTGTTCTCTTTTCTAAAACCTAGGAATACGGCAACTCTAGAAAAAATATTTACAAATAAGAACATGATGATTTCATTCTATGAATATTTGAAGGGCTATCAAGGAAAAGGAAATTTGCTTTGTTCTTTGTGGTTCAAAGAGAGAGATTTGGGTGAAGGGATTTCAGTTTGTAGGGAAAGAGTTTTTGTCTCAGAATACAGAACATTTCTACAGTGTTCTTGTTTTCAAATATTCAGATTTTTTTCAGGTCAATCTTTTGTCTGGTTTGTTTTTTAATGAATTCATTTACTCAGCAAAAAATACAGGGTTATACTATGTGCCAATCACTGTGCTAATCTTTAGGGATAAAAAGTAAAACAAGACAAATTATTTTTCCTCTCGTACTGACATAGGAAAGATATGTCAGCAAAGTATCATCCACGTTAGACTCAGCAGATATGAATCAGGTAGTGGTAGTTAGTACTTGAGCTGATTTCTAGGATGCATCAGGTTAATGAAGTAGAGACAGTTGAGGAGCTACAGTAATTAATACTACATGGCATTGGCACAGACATACATATAAGTACTTGTAAAGTACTTATATGTACTTATAAGTACATATAAAAGTATGTTCCTACTCTAGTTTTTACCAAAATGTTTTCAGGTGGATTTAAAGTTAAAATTTAAGAGTAAACTAATTTGTGAAAGCTAGAAGAAAATACAGATTTAAGATTTTCCTTATTATGGGGCAAGAAGTATATAAGCAATATAAGAAATCACAAGGGAAAAAATATATAGATGTAACATAATGTAAATTAAATTTTACTCATTAAAGTATTATAAAAAATTAAAAGGTGTGCAGACACTGAGCAATATATTTACCACATATATAACAAGATTTCCTAATTGTAATAAACAATAAATTCAACAAAAATACATATTCTAGTAAAAAAATTGGCAAAATATAAAGACATATTTCTTAGAGAATACAGATGATTAATAGCTTGTAAACATATGTTCATCCACACTGCTAAACTAAGAAAATTAATTAAAATGATAATACCATTGCTTTTTAACTATTTATTAGAAGAATTGAATGGTAACACTCAGTGTTGGGAAACAGACGATAAGCCCTCTTCCTCATTATCAGTGCATCTTTGTTGTGGCACAAACTTTCTGGACGCCATTTTCACAATACACGCCTTAAAAATTTCTAGGAATTTATGCCAGGGAAACAACCTACACCGCCCAAAGATTTATCCTAAGTGATGTTTGTAATAATGATGCGTAGCTTCCTATTACTGCTGTAACAAATTACAACAGACTTAGTGCATGAGAAAAACACATTTATTAAGTTTTTACAGTTCTGGAGGTCAGAGGTCTGAAATGGGTCTTACTGGGCTTATTGAAATGGGGTCAGATCAAGGTGTTGGCAGGACTGCACTCCATCTGGAGGCTCTAGGGGAGAATCCGTAGTTTTACTTGTTGCAGCTTCCAGGAGCCACCTGCACTCCTTGGCTCGTGGGCCCCTTTCTTCTTCAAAACCAGCAGTGGAGCATCTTCAGACTTCTCTCTGAATCTGACCCTGACTTTCCTACACCTCTCTTTCACTAATTATTAGGACCCTGTGATTATATAACACAGGATAATCTCTGAATATCAAAATCATTAATTCAATCACATTTGCCACGTCCCATTCAACAAGATAGCATATTCATAGGTTCCGGAGGTTACAGGCAGACATCTTTGGAAGCGGCATTATTGTTCCTGCCACTGAGCAAAAGTAGAGAAGTGGTAAAACATGTCAAACCTTCAAATAATAGACTGTGCCAAAAAAATATCCTGATAGAACGGTGTAATAGTATCATGTAGTTAATTGTAATTCATATAAAAAAATTGGGAGAAGAAACCGTGAAGTGTCTGTTTTTCCGGTTTTATTTTCATTTTTCTCTGCAATGAATATAGATTGCTTTTAAAATCAGTAAAACAGTGGTTTACAGAAACATCGTCAAATTTGAAAGTTTGCATTTAGAAAGGAGGTTAAGTGCTTTCATTTTTTCCTTTAGAAGTAAGATAATATGGATTCTTACCTTGCAAAGCAAAAGTAGTACAGTGAAGGTAAGGCTTCTTCTGATTCTCTGCTGTTTGATCCTACAGTGGACACATAATCAGTGACTTCATTACCAGAGGGTTTTTATTACTGCATTCTGTTGACGTATCATTGACAGGAAACTCATCTTTACAGAGAATAAGAGTTTAATTTTCCCAATATCATATTTGAAATTCTTTGCTAAATTCATATATTGCATGTTTACAAGAAAGAGTACTTTTTGTGATAATAGAGGGATTCAAGCCAATAAGATCATGACAAGTTTATTATAATTTAAATATTTTGATGATTTAATTTTGAAATCCATTTTGGAATGTAACATTAGGAAGTGTCCATCCTCAGATTGTTGGAAGAAAAACTTTATGTAAGAGTTTTTGAATGTCAAGAAATTAACATTCAGCCTCGAGAAAGTATAGCTTGTGGCAGGCTGAAATAATGACCCCCAAAGATATCCAGAACCTAGTCCCTGGAATCTGAGATTTACTTTATATGCAAGAGATTTTGAAGTTGTGATTGAGGATCTTGGAGTGCGGTGATCCTCCTGGATTATCCAGCTGGGCCCTAAATCTAAGCACAAGTAATCCTCATAAGAAGGCAGTAGAGAAATATTTGTCCAGAGAAGAAGGCATTGTAACTGCAGAAACAAGGCGCTGTTTACTGGCTTCACTAGGCAAAGGATGCAGCTGCAGCTCTAGAAGCTGCAAAGTATAAGGACGCTGTGCCCTAGAGTCTCTGGAAGAAGTGAGGCTCTGCCAGTCCCTCGATTTCAGCCCAGTGACAGTGATCTCAAACTTCTGACCTCCAGAACTGTAAGGAAAGAAATGTGTGTCAAGCCACCAAGTTTGTGGTAATCTCTTAGAGAGACCATAGGAAATGAATCAACAGCTACACCGCTTTACGCCAGTACTTACTACTAGGTATTCTTACAGTGTTTGAGCTCAATTTCAGAAAGATAAAAGCAAAGGGTTGTGATTGCTATGTAATTGTCATCAATAATTTGCAGTTATACTTTAGTGTAAATAACCGGATGATGTACACATGAACTTTAATTGAATTAAACATGAATTTGGAAGGAGTAATGTCATCAAGGTGGTGATAGGAAGTCCCAATGCATGTTCCCACAGAGAAACACCGACTTATCAGTGATATACAGACCGAAATACTTTCATTCCTTTTATTAAGAAGTTGCAGTACCCCCAGACAAACACAAAGCGAGAACAGTCATGTTGAATTGGGTAAGATGGCCAATTTCACTTTACCTGCATCAGTCCCTAACCCCAAACCAGGGCCAGGTGAGAATGCCCTGGATCGTGACTTCTCCTTTGTGGGGAAAGAGAAGATTGGAGCTTTCATCCAACGTTCTGGCTTTCCTGAGGGCTGCCCAAGGAACAGGTTTCTGTTTGGCCTCACTCAGAGCGCTGACAGAGCAGGTGTCTAACTCAGGGCACTGATGGGGGCCTGGCGTACTTTGCATGCTGGTTGGCCACTGAGAACAAGAGAGATCAGGGCAGCTTGCTACTGTAGAACCAGAACTTGTAGTGTCGCAGGCACAAAAGAAGCAAGATTATGAGATCCTGAAAAAGATACCAGTGAGCCTCTCTAGTTGAGAAAATTGCACTCAAAGGCCTTCAGAAGTCACATTCCCTCCAAAAGTTTTTAGGGGCCCGCATGATGTCTAGGCAGGTTGATTAGGGAGGGTCTTCTTCTGTACAAAGCCAGTTCCTTAAAGACTGGCAGAGGTAGCTGCTTTTTCAAATGCATGGACCCCGACACTAAGTTATAAGACACATGAAGAAACAGGGAAACACGACCAGAACAAAGGAACAAAATTAATCTCCAGAACCCAGTTGTAAGGAAATAGAGCTGTATGAAATACCCGACAGAGAATTTTAAAAATTGTCATAATGATGCTCTATGAGCTCAAGAAAACAATGCATGAACAAAATGAGAATATCAACAGAAAGATAGAAAATATTTTTAAAAATTGGGAGATTGAATAAATGAACTGAAAAATTCACTAAAGGGGTCCAAAATCAGGTTGATAAAGCAGAAGAAAAAATCAGCAAGTTCAAAGCCAGGTCATTTGAAATTACCCATTCAGAGGAACCACACGAAAAAAGAATGGAAACGAGTGAAGCAAAAGCCAAATGGACTTTGGGACACCGTCAGGTGGACCAATGTTTACATTATGGGAGTCTCACAGAAGAAAAGAGAAAGGGCAAAAAACTTATTTAAAGTAATAACAACAGAAAACTTCCCAAATCTGGGTAAGGAAATGAATGTCTAGACTTAAGAACCTCTGTAGGCTCTAACTCATATAAATTGAAACAAATCCACACCAAGAAATATGATAATCAAATTGTCAAATGTGAAAGAATTTTGAAAGCAGCAAGAGAACTTGTCCCCTACGAGAGAAACTCCATAAAACCCTCAACGGATTTTTTGGCAGAAGCCTTGCGGGTCAAAGGGAGTAGGATGATATAGTCAAATTGCTGAAAGAAAGAAATTTCAACCAAGAATAAATACTGTATCTGCCAAAACTATCCTTCACATATGAAGGTGAAATGAAGAATTTTCCAGATAAAACTAAGCAGAGGGAATTTATCACCACTAGACTTGCCTTACAAGAAATGCCAAAGGGAGTCCTTCAAGTTGAAATGAAAGGATTTTAAATAGCAACACAAAAGTCTGTGAAAGTATAACGCTCACTGGTAAAGGTAAATATATATACAAATACAGAATACTGTTAATACTGTAATAGTGACGCATAAATCACTTTGAGTTCTTGCATAGAAGTTAAAAGACAAAAGTATAAGAAAAATCTATAAAATATGTTAATGGGTTCATAATATAACATGATGTGATTCGTGATATCAATAACAAAGCGTGTGTAGGAGAGAAGCCAAAGTTTCAGGTACGCGTATATGATTGAATTTATCAGTTTAAAATAGATGGTTAACTATGTTTCATGTAAGCCCCATGGTAAAAACCACAACGAAAATACCTGTCGAAGATACACAAACGAAAATAAGAAAGAAGTAAAAACATGTCACTACAAAAAAAATCAATGTGTCTTTCAGGGGTGTTTTACAGTTTCGTTCATGTACCCTTTGAGCATTTCTTATTCAGGGAATGGGGGATGGTGCAGGGGAAGAGGAAGAAACTTACAGGCATGAAAAACCCTTGTCAACAGATACTAGAAGTGGCAGAACAAAGTGTACACACGTTAGACATATAAAGCAAAAGTGTTTTAAAATCCAGCCTCCATTATGAACATAAAAACTCCATAGGTTTCCTTCCAAAGGAACCCTGAGCACGTGGACGTCAGTTGCTGCAGATCAGACATGAAGAGTTATTAAACTAAACCACTTCATCTTTTCTTCCCAGGATTGACATCTTCAAGTATGTGATCTATGGCATTGCAGCTGCATTCTTTGTGTACGGCATTCTGCTGATGGTGGAAGGTTTCTTCACGACTGGGGCCATCAAGGATCTCTATGGGGATTTCAAAATCACCACGTGTGGCAGATGCGTGAGTGCATGGGTACGTTACCTGTCTTTCCTCAGGAGTTAATGTGGGCTTATCTCAGGAGCACACAGGTGTTTGTGTTCATCTGCCAATAACTGGAGGGTTGTTTTTTTTTTTAACACAGTAACATTCCCTGCTCTGGTGGCTATTTTAAATCTTAATAGTATTTTCAAAATAACGATTCCATGTGAAAATTCAGGTTCAGATTCTCAAATCATGTGCAACACAACTCATCTTGCTTCTAGAGGCAGCAAACTGTTGATTGATTTATGATCTATGTTTCCCGAATGGCTCTGGGCTTCCCATACAATATTTAAGATAACAGAAAAATCCATCTGCAACTTATAACAGTGCAGATCTCTCTTCCTTAAATACATGTTACATGTATTTTACTGTAAACTTGGGTATGTTACATGTATTTTACTGTAAACTTGAGTGGGAACTATATTATGCAATTTCTGTTTAATATTGACATAAGGTAAGAATTACTCTATTATACTAATTTAGATTTTAAATCGTTATTGATATGATATTTAACGGTAACTCAAACTTATGGTCTAGAGCTAATGCAACGCAGAAAATGCATGTATATCTATTACAGCACAAGACTGATGAAAATTAAGAGTAATATGTTAAAAATACATTCACGTTTTTATGCAGAATAATTTTCATAAAATGAACTTTGGAGCTTCCATCCTTGACCAATGTATTTTTATTATTTCCCAATGTTATATGAGAATATCTACTTAATTACAGCATATATTTCCTATTAAGTAAGATGTCTCTAATAAGGAATGGTGCGATTTATTTCAGTCTTACAGAAAAGTTCAAAAATACCTGTTAACCACCAACCATTTTTTCCACCAGCTTGTAACAAGTTCTAATATTCTCTCAGTGTCAATAATGATAATAATCTTATAAAATAGTTAGCCTGTGTTGTCGGTATTTGTAGTTGTTGCTGCAATAATTTCTTGTAAGACTCTTTTGGGGAACAATGTTTGTTGTATTATCTAATTGTTTCGGATCAGTAATATCAAATTACAGACCCAAAGGAAGTTTAGTTAAAGATCTTGAATTAATTTAATAAGTAAAATATGAATATTCAGTGGGCTAATTTTCAGTGATACCTAAGGGATTTCTCTATTAAGAAGGCACGTTTGATTTTAGATTCACTTATACTCTGCCAGTAGACTATGGTGAATTCAGTTAATGATGGGCTTTTTCTTATAATTAGGACAGTATCATTATAACACCACTCGTATGTCTTAGCAAGTCACTTAACTTCTCCGGATCCCAGTTTACTCTCTTACATCACAAAGGCATTAGATCATCTCTAAAGCTCATTCTAGCTCCAAGAGTCCATAATTCTAAAACACGAGTGAAATCATAGAGAAAAGGGGTCTCTTTTACCATTGGGAGTGACCTTTCGCCAGGAAGAGTGCAGTAGATTAGGTCGTTTCATTGAGATTGTGAAATTTCTGCAAAAGATTGTATGCAGAAGCAAAAAGTCATGGAAGAAAACACCTAGCTATGTGCCGTTACTACTTATCCGCTTGCCATTGACACTTCAAAGCCGTCTCAAATGAGAATTTTTAAAGCAAAAATGAGCCACATTTTTTTCTATAATAGTTACAGTTGTGTCACCAGTCCCACCCAACAGCCCAGAAGGGTGGCAGCAGCTGCGTGGGTCCCTCCAGAGGCGAGGCAGCAGGGAGTCAGCCCCCTAAAACACCCCACCCACGCCTTTAGCACCCCTCCGCACCCAGGAATGAGCACAATTGAGGGAGAAGCAGAGCTGCACTCTTGTGTGTCTTACAAAAGCAGCAATGTAGCGCACGGGCGAGGCCTTTGAGTCCGGCGCAGGCTGTCCCAACATGGCCTCCATGAAGGGGACCAGCCCCTGCAAAAAGGGGACTGGCTGCACTGCCTGGAAGTGCCCTGCACAGTGCACAGCCCTGCAACCGTCTCATGCAGGATTTAGGGCTCCATGGAACCAGAGGAAAAAATAATAATAATGTTTTTTCGGAGATGGCCAACAAACACAGGAAAGAATGCTCAACATCATTAATCATTAGAGAAATGCAAATCAAAACTGCAGTGAGGTATCACCTCACACCAGTCAGAATGGCAATCATCAAAAAATCAGAAACAATAAATGCTGGAGAGGGTGCAGAGAAAAAGGAACCCTCTTGCACTGTTGGTGGGAATGTAAATTGATAAAAGCCACTATGGAGAACACCATGGAGGTTCCTTCACAAACTAAAAATAGAACTACCATATGACCCAGCAATCCCACTACTGGGCATATACCCTGAGAAGACCATAATTCAAAAAGATTCATGTACCACAATGTTCATTGCAGCTCTATTTACAATAGCCAGGACATGGAAGCAACCTAAGTGTCCATCGACAGATGAATGGATAAAGAAGATGTGGCACATATATACAATGGAATGTTACTCAGCCATAAAAAGAAATGAAATTGAGTTATTTGAGGTGGGGTGGATGGACCTAGAGACTGTTATACGGAGTGAAGTAAGTCAGAAAGAGAAAGACAAATACCGTATGCTAACACATATATATGGAATCTAAAAAAAACAAAAAATGGTTCTGAAGAACCTAGGGGCAGGACAGGAATAAAGACACAGACGTAGAGAATGGACTTGAGGACGCGGGGAGGGGGAAGGGTAAGCTGGGACGAAGTGAGAGAGTGGCATGGACATATATACACTACCAAATGTAAAATGGATAGCTAGTGGGAAGCAGCCGCATAGCACAGGGAGATCAGCTCGGTGCTTTGTGACCACCTAGCGGGGTGGGATAGGGAGGGTAGGAGGGAGATGCAAGAGGGAGGACATATGAGGATATATGTTTACGTATAGCGGATTCACTTTGTTATAAAGCAGAAAGTAACACACTATTGTAAAGCAATTATACTCCAATAAAAATGTTAAAAAAAATGTTTTATCGGTCATTCTCTCCTGCTACTTAGTCTTCCTTGCTTCCCTATTTCCATTCTGCTGCCTTTTTTCTTTTTCCAATTTATAGGTAAATTGTATCTTACAGTCTACTTTTTGTTCTATGAGTTCCTTAGCTTTAAAAATGTCCTTTTTTAGAAAGCTCAGAGATAAACCCATGCACATATGGTCACCTTACCTTTGATAAAGGAGGCAAGAATATACGATGGAGAAAAGACAGACCTTCAATAAGTGGTGCTGGGAAAACTGGACAGCTACATGTAAAAGAATGAAGTTAGAACACTCCCTAACACCACACACAAAAATAAACTCAAAATGGATTAAAGACCTAAATGTAAGGCCAGATACTATAAAACTCTTAGACGAAAATGTAGGCAGCACACTCTATGACATAATCACAGCAAGATCCTTTTTGACCCACCTCCTAGAGAAATGGAAATAAAAACAAAAATAAACAAATGGGACCTAATGAAACTTAAAAGCTTTTGCACAGCAAAGGAAACCATAAACAAGATGAAAAGACAACCCTCAGAATGGGAGAGAATATTTGCAAGTGAAGCAACTGACAAAGGATTAATCTCCAAAATTTACAAGCAGCTCATGGAGCTCAATATCAAAAAAAACAAACAACCCAATCCAAAAATGGGCAGAAGACCTAAATAGACATTTCTCCAAAGAAGATATACAGATTGCCAACAAACACACGGAAGGATGCTCAACATCATTAATCATTAGAGAAATGCAAATCAAAACTACAGTGAGGGGCTTCCTGGTGGTGCAGTGGTTGAGAGTCCGCCTGCCGATGCAGGGGACACGGGTTCGTGCCCCGGTCCGGGAGGATCCCACGTGCTGCGGAGCGGCTGGGCCCATGAGCCATGGCCGCTGAGCCTGTGTGTCTGGAGCCTGTGCTCCGCAACGGGGGAGGCCACAACAGTGAGAGGCCCGTGTACCGCTAAAAAAAAAAAAAAAAAA